>NC_057811.1:184128382-184138115 GCF_018294505.1 Triticum aestivum | reverse complement strand
ACGGCGGCGGGGCAGACGCGGGCTCGCGCGGGCCCTCCCTGGGCTCCGCGGGCCGGCGCGGTGGAGAGGGCGGCGGCGACAAGTAGCGGCCCCCGATTCGTCGGGCGGAGGCGGCGGACACGTCCGACGGCGGGGAAAAATGTTCGGGCGTGAGGTGGAAGAAGGTAGGGTTTGGACTGCGATTCGTATACGGGAGGGGATGCTCTTTTATAGCTAGAGGGAGCTAGGAGGCTCCAAATGAGGTGCGGTTTCACCCACACGATCGTGATCGAACGACCTAGAGCATAGAAGAGAGTTTGGCGGGTTTTGGGCTGGTTTTTGAGGGGGGTTTTGTTGGACACTCAAATGGACTTTGCGGATGCCCGGTTAACCGATGGAGTACCAAACGACCTCCAAATGGAACGAAACTTGGCCGGTGGTTTCCGGGTGGTATATTAAGGCCACTTGAGAAGCCTCGGTCCATTCCGAGAATGTTTGACACCCGCTCACGAAAGAAAACAAGAGGGGTGCACCGGAGGGGATAGGAGCGCCGGATTGCAAAACGGACAACGGGGAAAATGCTAGGATGCATGAGACGAACACGTATGCAAATGCAATGCACATGATGACATGATATGAAAAAGCATGACATGACAAAATGCAAATCGAAAGACAAAACCCGACCACGGAGGGAATATCATAGCACATAGCCGAAAATGGCAAGAGTCGGAGTTACAAATATGGCAAGTTACATGCGGGGTGTTACAACACTCCACCACTACGAGAGGATCTCGTCCCGAGATCTAGGACTGAAAGAACTCCGGATATTCGGAACGGAGATGGTCCTCGCGTTCCCAGGTGGCTTCCCGGATGGAATGGTGCGACCACTTCACTTTCAGGAATTTGATTGACTTGTTGCGAGTCTTGCGCTCAGTTTCTTCAAGAATAGCAACGGGGTGCTCATGATAAGACAAATCTTCTTGGAGGTCAATCTCTTCGAAGTTGATAGTGCGCTCAGGCGTCTTGAAGCACTTGCGGAGCTGTGACACGTGGAACACATCGTGCAGGTTCGCGAAGTTGGAAGGAAGCTCAAGTTGATAGGCGAGGTCGCCTCTTTTGCCAACGATCTTAAAAGGACCCATGTATCTAGGGGCAAGCTTCCCTTTGATACTGAAGCAACGAGTGCCTTTCATTGGAGAGACGCGGAGGTAGACATGGTCTCCGATCTCGAAAGCCAAATCACGATGCTTACTATCATAGTAACTCTTCTGTCGCGATTGCGCGGCTTTGAGATTATCACGGATGACTTTACACATTTCTTCAGCTTCAGTGATTAAGTCATTGCCAAGAAGTTGGCGTTCACCAGTCTCTGACCAATTGAGAGGAGTACGACACTTTCTGCCATAGAGAATCTCAAACGGGGCCTTGCCCGAACTTCCTTGAAAGCTGTTGTTGTAGGAAAATTTAGCATATGGAAGGCAATCTTCCCATTTCATGCCAAAGGAAATGACACAAGCCCTGAGCATATCTTCAAGAATTTGATTGACTCGCTCGACTTGGTCACTAGTTTGAGGATGGAAAGCGGTGCTGAAACGAATGTTTGTGCCCATGGCCTTCTGGAAGGAGTCCCAGAACTTAGAGGTGAAGATGCTTCCATGATCTGAAGAAATCAATTGTGGAATGCCGTGCAAAGAGACAATTCTAGAGCTGTAAAGCTCTGCCAGCTGAGCTGCTGTGATGAATTCTTTGATTGGAAGGAAATGAGCCACTTTAGAAAGCTTGTCAATGACAACGAAGATAGCATCATTTCCGCGCTTGGACTTTTGAAAACCAGTCACGAAGTCCATTTCGATATGATCAAACTTCCATTCTAGGATAGCAAGAGGTTGAAGGAGACCAGCTGGTCGTTGGTGTTCTGCTTTCACTCTTCGACAGACATTACATTCATTTACGAATTGAGCGATTTCTCGCTTCATTTGAGTCCACCAATAAGACTGCTTGAGGTCATGGTACATCTTCGTACTTCCAGGATGAATGGAAAGAAGAGAATTGTGTGCCTCGTTCATAATGACTTTCCTTAGATCACCTTTAGGAACCACAATCCGGTCCTCGAATAATAAAGTGTCTCTGTCATCAATGCGATAGCACTTGTATTTGGAAAGACCCTTGTCGATACCACGTTTCACCTTCTTCACCATGGCATCAAGGAGTTGTGCCTCACGAATTTGATCTTCCAAAGTAGGAGAGACTATGAGGTTGCCAAGTAAGCCTTGAGGAACAACTTGGAGATTCCGCTTGCGGAAAGCTTCACAAAGATCCGGTTGGAAAGGCTTGAGGATTAAGCTGTTGCAATAAGCCTTCCTGCTTAAAGCATCTGCAATGACATTGGCCTTGCCTGGAGTATATTCAATACTCGGATTGTACTCTTGAATCATTTCGACCCATCGAGTCTGCCTGAGGTTGAGGTTGGGCTGAGTGAAGATGTACTTGAGACTCTTGTGATCGGTGAAAATGTCCACTTGTCTTCCCAACAAGAGATGTCTCCACGTTATCAATGCATGGACAACTGCCGCCAATTCAAGATCGTGAGTGGGGTAGTTCTTCTCGTTGGGCTTCAACTGACGAGAGGTATAGGCCACAACTTTCTTCTCTTGCATTAACACCGCACCGAGACCTTGGAGAGAAGCATCATAGAAAACTTCAAATGGCTTGGATTCATCAGGAGGAGTCAAGACAGGAGCTGTGACTAGTTTCTCTTTGAGAGTGTTGAAAGCAACGTCACACTCAGGAGACCAGACATACTTCACATGCTTCTGGAGGAGGTTGGAAAGAGGCTTTGCAATCTTAGAGAAATTCTCAACGAATCTTCGGCAATAGCTTGCAAGACCAAGAAAACTGTGGAGCTGCTTGACATTCTGAGGAGGTTCCCAATTCACAATTGCGGACACCTTCTCGGGGTTAACAGCGATGCCCTTGGCAGAGATGATGTGACCAAGGAAAAGAACTTCATCGAGCCAAAACTCACATTTGGAGAACTTCGCATAGAATTGATACTGTCTGAGCTTGTCGAGCACCAATCGCAAATGTTTGGCATGATCCTGCTTATTCTTGGAGAAGACCAAGATATCATCGAGATACACCAGAACGAATTCATTGGTATAAGGGTTGAAGATGTAATTCATCATCCGAGAGAACACTGGAGGAGCATTGACGAGGCCGAAAGACACGACAGTATATTCATAAGAACCAAAGCTTGTTCTGAATGCTGTCTTGGGAATATCTTCTTCACGAATGCGAATCTGATGATAACCCATACGAATGTCAAGCTTGGAGAAAAATTTAGCACCTTTGAGTTGCTCAAATAGCTCATTGATGTTGGGAAGTGGATACTTGTTCTTGATTGTCTTCTTGTTCAATGGACGGTAGTCGACACAAAGTCGGTCTGTGCCATCCTTCTTCTTGACAAAAAGAACACCACAACCCCATGGAGAAGAACTCGGTCTTATCAAACCCAGACGCTCTTGTTCATCGAGTTGTTTCTTCAATTCCTTCAGCTCGTTGGGTCCAAGCTTGTATGGACGCTTGCAAACGGGTTCAGTACCAGGCTCTAGTTCGATAACGAACTCAACTGGCCGATGAGGAGGCATACCCGAAAGCTCCTCTGGAAAGACATCTTGATACTCACAAACGACTGGAATTTGAGAGATGGCATTCAATTCGCCCTTCTCATTGAGAGAAAAAAACCGAATGGTTTCATCACGAGCGGCATAAACAATGACATCCTCAGAAGAATGTGTCAATTGAATTTCCCTGGCAGCACAATCAAGTTGAGCCTTGTGCTTAGAAAGCCAGTCCATCCCGAGAATTAGATCAATATCTGAGTCACCAAGAACAACTGGAGAAGACATAAATTTATAGTCACCCATCTTGATGGAAACATCGGGAGCAACCAAACTAGAAGACAAAAGCTTTCCCGGAGAAACAACTTGCATAACTTTGGATAAGATCTCTGTCTCAACATTGTGCTTCGATGCAAAAGGGTATGACAAGAAAGAATGCGATGCACCAGTATCAAAAAGAACTTTTGCAGGAATATCATTAACAGGAAGATTACCCATTATCACATAAGTCGATTCCTCCGCTTGAGCTGCATTCATCATGTTCACCTTTGCAGACTTTGGATTATGCTTGACCACTGCATTGCTGGAAGATCTGACAGGAGGAGGAGGAGGCAGACGCCTTTGGTTGAAGCACTTGTTAGCATAGTGACCTTTCTGCTAACATTTGTTGCAAGTCACCTCTGAGAGTGGACGGTGATAAGGAGCATTGGACTTTGGAGCTTGATTCTGAGACTTGTTCTGATAGCCAGAGTTGGAAGAGTTGGAAGAACCATGGCCACCTTTGTTCTTCTGCTGGTAAGGCTGACAAAACGGAGGAGGAGGAGGCAACCAGAACTTCTGTTGCTTAGCTGTCACAAGTGAGGAAGAAGAAGACTGAACTGCGTCTCTGACTCTTTTCTTAGAAGCCTCACACTTGAGCTGAGCAGCCTCTTGCTTCAGTGCCATATTATAGAATTGATCAAACTGAGTAGGCTCAACAAGAACGAGAGCTAACTGCAGATCCTCTTTAAGGCCACCTCTGAAGTGATAGATCATGCTCTTCTCATCAGGAACGTCTTGTTTAGCGAAGCCAGCAAGTTTCTGAAACTGGATGTTGTATTGATACACAGACATGTTGCCTTGCTTGAGATTGCGGAACTCCTCACGCTTGCTCTCAACAACACTTTGTGGAATGTGGTGCGCTTTGAAGTCCCGACAGAAGTCAGTCCAAGTGATCACACGACCTCCTCTGGAATCTTTGTATTGTTGAAACCAATCAGCAGCTTGGTCCTTGAGCTGGAAATAAGTGAACTTGACATAGTCCTCAGGCCTGACATTGCTACATTCAAAATGGTTGTTGATGTCCACGAGCCAATCATCGGCATCCGTGGCCTCGGCACAGTAGCTGAAAGACTTGGGCTGATTTGCGAGAAACTGGTTGAGAGTAGCGAAGTGAGGCTGATTGTTGCCTTGACCTTGATTGCCTTGATTGCCTTGCCCTTGAGTACGTTCTTGCAAGAGTTGCAGAATCATCTGAGCATTGGCGTTGGTGGCTGCCATGATAGCTTGCCATGCCTCCGGAGGTGGAGGTGGTGGCGGAGGGTTCTCTTGACTCCCTTCATTGCGATCCGGATTCTGACGCGTTGGCGGAGCCATCCTGAAGAGGGTGACATCCGTTAGCATCTTGATAGACAAATAGATAAGTAGAATCAACGGATAGAAATTGCAACATATAGTCTTCACAATAAACATTCGAACGAAGATGAACGAATGAATTCCGTAGTAAATCATCACACTTCCATAAGTTGAGAAGCCACTTAGAAAATATATGGAATCAACATATGACTTCGACGCAACTCGAATACCACAATTCAAAACAAAACAAAGTATTGGCTTGCAGAATAAGCCGGAACAAACATATGATAGAGATTTCGTCCGAAGTTTTTGTGGTGGGGCCCACACGGGCTCAATCGTACAGCACCATCATGTACAAGGCTGTGCACATGACATACGAAGCGTCCCCGAGTCGGCATAGCCATGGACTCTTTAAGACACTACGAGACCACTGTAAAACCAACCGTGTACAGGCGGACCACTAGACGTCGAACCCCAATCTCATATCATGCGTCTGTCGGAAAGATATCCTAAGGCTACTTGAATTCCCACTTATAAACTCCCGAAACTTTCTGGTTATGCAATCTGGTGTAGGGGATACAGGGGACACAAAATATATCACCCAAACCAACAATCCCTATATCCAGCTGTATCCATCCGTCAACACATAACCAAGAAACCTTCGGAAATCGTTTACCTCAACCTTCGAAAAAACATCCGTTATACGAGTTATGGCAATACTCCCGAACTCCCGCCCCAGTACTGGGTGGCGTCGAGGTGATCTCACCAACAACTGCATAAAAGAGATTTCGATGTCGGCGAAACTCAGGTATTCCAGAACTGCAACGATAAAATTGTGACGACAACACCTCGGAGCTCAACTCCCCGGGAAACTGCCACAACCCCTAAATGTCAGGAGGCACCAAGAACAATGTTCTCGTCACAAAACCATCGGAACGATTCCAAGATACCCGCGTGATCCTAATTTTTTTTAGTGAAATTTGAGGAGAGAATAGTCAAAACTTCTACGTCAGGAGACCTCACCAGAGCGACGAAGGGACTGAGGAGTAAAAAGAATCCTACTCTCTGATATATATAATCCTAAGACTCAAAACATTTTTGTTCTAGACTCAACAACGCCAGCGATTCGATCAAGTAGGGGGCTCCTAAGTCAGGGATGGCTCTGATTACCAGCTTGTAATGCCCACGATGCGGCTATATCTCCCACGTGTCGAGGCACGACTTAGAGGCATAACCGCATAGTGATTTTGTCGCAAGAAGGGTCATCTTCACACAATCCCATGTAATGAACAAGAATGGGATAAAGAGTTGGCTTACAATCGCCACTTCACACAATACATAAATATTATTCATACATCATCCAAAATACAAGCATATAGACCGACTACGGTCAAAATCCAGATGAAAATAAGTCTACCCCAAATGCTAGATCCCCGATCATCCCAACTGGGCTCCACTACTGATCATCAGGAAAAGACGCATAGTAACGACCACGTTCCTCGTCGAACACCCACTTGAGATCGACCCCATCATCTACACTAGCATCGTCGGCACCTACAACTGTTTTGGTAGAATCTGTGAGTCACGAGGACTCAGCAATCTCACACCCGCGGGATCAAGACTATTTAAGCTTATAGGAAAGGAAGGTGTAGTGAGGTGGAGCTGCAGCGGCAATAGCAGATAGGGTGGCTAACATACGCAAGAGAGAGCGAGAAGAGAAGCAACGGAACGGTCGTCATCTAGCAATGACCAAGAAGTGATCCTGAACTCCTACTTACGTCATACATAACACAGACCGTGTTCACTTCCCGGACTCCGCCGAGAAGAGACCATCACGGCTACACACGCAGTTGATGTATTTTAATTGGGTCAAGTGACAAGTTCTCTATAACCGGACATTAACAAATTCCCATCTGCCTCATAACCGCGGGCACGGCTTTTGAAAGATAATACCCTGCAGGGGTGTCCCAACTTATCCCATCATAAGCTCTCACGGTCAACGAAGGATAAACCTTCTCCCGGAAAGACCCGATCAGTCTCGGAATCCCGGTTTACAAGACATTTCGACAATGGTAAAATAAGACCAGCAAAGCCGCCCGGTGCGCCGACAAATCCCGATAGGAGCTGCACATATCTCGTTCTCAGGTCACACCGGATGAGACATCCTACGAGTAAAACCAGACCTCGAGTTTCCAGGAGGGGGCCCCGCAGTCTACTCAGTTCGGACCAACACTCGAAGGAGCACTGGCCCGGGGGGGTTAAAATAAGATGACCCTCGGGCTTGCGAAAACCTGGGGGAAAAGGCTTAGGTGGCAAATGGTAAAACCAAGGTTGGGCCATGCTGGAGGAGTTTTATTCAAGGCGAACTGTCAAGGGGGTCTCATAAATCACCCGACCGCGTAAGGAACGCAAACTCAAGGAACATAATACCGGTATAATAGAAACTAGGGCGGCAAGAGTGGAACAAAACACCAGGCATAAGGCCGAGCCTTCCACCCTTTACCAAAAATATATAGATGCATTAATTAAATAAGAGATATTGTGATATCCCAACATATCCAAGTTCCGACATGGAACCAACTTCAACTTCACCTTCAACTAGCAACACTATAAGAGGGGCTGAGCAAAAGCGGTAACTTAGCCAAACAACGGTTTGCTAGGAAAGGATGGTCAGAGGCTGACATGGCAAAATGGGAGACATGATATAGCAAGTGATAGGTAGCGTAGCATGGCAATCGAGCGAACATCTAGCAAAGCAAAGATAGAAGTGATTTCGAGGGGTGGTCATCTTGCCTGCAAGGTTCTCAGAGTTGTCGAAAGCTTGATCCTCGAAAGCGTACTCAACAGGTTCCTCGTTCACGAACTCGTCTCCCGGCTCTACCCAAGACAAGAATACAAACAAACAGAACCACAATCAACCACGAGAAATGCACAAGCAACATGATGCAAAACATGTATGATATGCAAGATATGATATGCGATGCATATGCGTGCTCCGGAAGGAAAATGATGAACATGGCAGTAACATGGCAAACCAGGCATGCCACTGGAAAGATGAGATGATTTCGGTCAAAATCGATATAAAGATCACCGGAAACGGATGCACGGTTTGCAAATGGCAAGCAAAACAAGATTGACACGAATCTGCGATTAACAGCATGATAGCACTTAAAATGCAACAAACAACAATACTACAGCACTCCAACATAGCAACAAAGTACATGGCAGTAATCTACAGGAGATGCTTGACAAAAGATGAACACTGAGCTACGGCTAGAGCACCACATATGAAGCTCAAACAAGCATGGCAAAAGTGCAAAAGATAACAGGTTCACAGACTTGGTGAAAAACTGGACATGGCAGAAAACAGCATCAGGTAGCAATGTTCAGAGCACGAAATCAACATGCTACAGGAATTTAACATGGCAAAACTTGGCATGGCAGTATTCTACTAGAAGCATAGGACAAAAGTCCCTTACTGACCATAAGACAAAAAGGAACAGAAGATATGATGGCAAGCATGTAAACATAGCAAGTTTCGTTACCAGGTTCCAGACTTTGCAGAAAACAGAGCATGGCAGAAACAATAATATGTAGGCCTCTTTGTGAGCTTGATGCACTCACCACAAAGCAATTCATTACAAAACAAGCATACCTACAGCAATATGGCATGTTTATGAAGCTATCCGTGGCAAGAACAAAAGCATAGCATGTATGGATCAACTACAATAAGCTTGGCAAAATTGCTTATCATGTTAAGAATCTGCCAGAAATATTTTATAGCAAAAGTAGATCAAGATTGAGTCATGCTATGGCACTCCATAATTACAAACAAGGGCAGGAATGGATCAATTACAACAATATCTACAAAACATCCTTACTGAACATCACCAAACTATGCATGGATCTCTCTGTAGCATCAAGTTTACATGGCAACAAAATAACAGCAGACAAGGACTTAGAGAAATCACTGTCCCTGAAATCAGAAACATTACGGAGCCTACTTTGCATGCTTGTGCTAGTCACCACAGAGATCACCAAAATACACGGCATACACCGTTGGAAAGATGGCATGGCATACAACAAAACACATGTGGAGCTCATGCCCATAAGATGCACAGATTAAATGATACAAAAATGACAAATCTCCAAGTTCTGATAAGAACCAGCAGATAACAGCAATTAGCCCTCTTGCAACAGAGATTTGGGCATCAAGATGACCTCGAATGAACATCGTGCAATTGAACAAAACGTAGAGCATCGCGAGAAGAACAATTTGACATATTACACGCGTGAATCGGAGCTACATGCAAGGTGTTATGCACTATCGAACATGAGCATATGCTGTAACAAATCCAGGACTTGAAGAAAAAAATCGGGCACGGGAGAAGTCAACGCATACAGTGGATCTCAGATCCGATCGGCTCGGGCCCGTGGGCGCTCGTCTCCGGCGACGGGAGGAAGGGGAGGCCGGCGGCCGGTGATGGGAGAGTGGAGGAGGACGGTGGCGGGCGGCGCGG
>NC_057811.1:184125811-184128097 GCF_018294505.1 Triticum aestivum | reverse complement strand
GGGCTCGCGCGGGCCCTCCCTAGGCTCCGCGGGCCAGCGCGGTGGAGAGGGCGGCGGCGACAAGTAGCGGCCCCCGATTCGTCGGGCGGAGGCGGCGAACACGTCCGGCGGCGGGGAAAAATGTCCGAGCGCGAGGTGGAAGAAGGTAGGGTTTGGACTGCGATTCGTATACGGGAGGGGATGCTCTTTTATAGCTAGAGGGAGCTAGGAGGCTCCAAATGAGGTGCGGTTTTCGCCCACACGATCGTGATCGAACGACCTAGAGCATAGAAGAGAGTTTGGTGGGTTTTGGGCTGGTTTTTGAGGGGGGTTTTTCTGGACACTCAAATGGACTTTGCGGATGCCCGGTTAACCAATGGAGTACCAAACGACCTCCAAATGGAACGAAACTTGACCGGTGGTTTCCGGGTGGTATATTAAGGCCACTTGACAAGCCTCGGTCCATTCCGAGAATGTTTGACACCCGCTCACGAAAGAAAACAAGAGGGGTGCACCGGAGGGGATAGGAGCACCGGATTGCAAAACGGACAACGGGGAAAATGCTCGGATGCATGAGACGAACACGTATGCAAATGCAATGCACATGATGACATGATATGAAAAAGCATGACATGACAAAATGCAAAACGAAAGACAAAACCCGACCACGGAGGGAATATCATAGCACATAGCCGAAAATGGCAAAAGTCGGAGTTACAAATATGGCAAGTTACATGCGGGGTGTTACAACACTCCACCACTACGAGAGGATCTCGTCCCGAGATCTAGGACTGAAAGAACTCCGGATATTCGGAACGGAGATGGTCCTCGCGTTCCTAGGTGGCTTCCCGGACGGAATGGTGCGACCACTTCACTTTCAGGAATTTGATTGACTTGTTGCGAGTCTTGCGCTCAGTTTCTTCAAGAATAGCAACGGGGTGCTCATGATAAGACAAATCTTCTTGGAGGTCAATCTCTTCGAAGTTGATAGTGCGCTCAGGCGTCTTGAAGCACTTGCGGAGCTGTGACACGTGGAACACATCGTGCACGTTCGCGAAGTTGGAAAGAAGCTCAAGTTGATAGGCGAGGTCGCCTCTTTTGCCAACGATCTTAAAAGGACCCGTGTATCTAGGGGCAAGCTTCCCTTTGATACTGAAGCGACGAGTGCCTTTCATTGGAGAGATACGGAGGTAGACATGGTCTCCGATCTCGAAAGCCAAATCACGATGCTTACTATCATAGTAACTCTTCTGTCGCGATTGCGCGGCTTTGAGATTATCACGGATGACTTTACACATTTCTTCAGCTTCAGTGATTAAGTCATTGCCAAGAAGTTGGCGTTCACCAGTCTCTGACCAATTGAGAGGAGTACGACACTTTCTGCCATAGAGAATCTCAAACGGGGCCTTGCCCGAACTTGCTTGAAAGCTGTTGTTGTAGGAAAATTCAGCATATGGAAGGCAATCTTCCCATTTCATGCCAAAGGAAATGACACAAGCCCTGAGCATATCTTCAAGAATTTGATTGACTCGCTCGACTTGGCCACTAGTTTGAGGATGGAAAGCTGTGGCACTCCATAATTTCAAACAAGGGCAGGAATGGATCAATTACAACAATATCTACAAAACATCCTTACTGAACATCACCAAAATATGCATGGATCTCTCTGTAGCATCAAGTTTACAGGGCAACGAAATAACAGCAGACAAGGACTTAGAGAAATCACTGTCCCTGAAATCAGAAACATTACGGAGCCTACTTTGCATGCTTGTGCTAGTCACCACAGAGATCACAAAAATACATGGCATACACCGTTGGAAAGATGGCATGGCATACAACAAAACACATGTGGAGCTCATGCCCATAAGATGCACAGATTAAATGATACAAAAATGACAAATCTCCAAGTTCTAATAAGAACCAGCAGATAACAGCAACTAGCCCTCTTGCAACAGAGATTTGGGCATCAAGATGACCTCTAATGAACATGGTGCAATTGAACAAAATGTAGAGCATCGCGAGTAGAACAATTTGACATATTACACGCGCGAATCGGAGCTACATACAAGGAGTTATGCACTATCGAACATGAGCATATGTTGTACTTAATCCAGGACTTGGAGAAAAAATCGGGCACGGGAGAAGTCAACGCATACAGTGGATCTCAGATCCGATCGGCTCGGGCCCGTGGGCGCTCGTCTTCGGCGACGGGAGGAGGGGAGGCCGGCGGCCGGTGATGGGAGAGTGGAGGAGGACGGTGGCGGGCGGCGCGGCCTCGGGGAGAGGACGCGGCGGCGCCGGCGCCGG
>NC_057811.1:184123046-184125385 GCF_018294505.1 Triticum aestivum | reverse complement strand
GAGGCAGACGGCGGCGGGGCAGACGCGGGCTCGCGCGGGCCCTCCCTGGGCTCCGCGGGCCGGCGCGGTGGAGAGGGCGGCGGCGACAAGTAGCGGCCCCCGATTCGTCGGGCGGAGGCGGCGTACACGTCCGGCGGCGGGGAAAAATGTCCGGGCGCGAGGTGGAAGAAGGTAGGGTTTGGACTGCGATTTGTATACGGGAGGGGATGCTCTTTTATAGCTAGAGGGAGCTAGGAGGCTCCAAATGAGGTGCGGTTTTCGCCCACACGATCGTGATCGAACGACCTAGAGCATAGAGGAGAGTTTGGTGGGTTTTGGGCTGGTTTTTGAGGGGGGTTTTGCTGGACACTCAAATGGACTTTGCGGATGCCCGGTTAACCGATGGAGTACCAAACGACCTCCAAATGGAACGAAACTTGACCGGTGGATTCCGGGTGGTATATTAAGGCCACTTGACAAGCCTCGGTCCATTCCGAGAATGTTTGACACCCGCTCACGAAAGAAAACAAGAGGGGTGCACCGGACGGGATAGGAGCGCCGGATTGCAAAACGGACAACGGGGAAAATGCTCGGATGCATGAGACGAACACGTATGCAAATGCAATGCACATGATGACATGATATGAAAAAGCATGACATGACAAAATGCAAAACGAAAGACAAAACCCGACCACGGAGGGAATATCATAGCACATAGCCGAAAATGGCAAGAGTCGGAGTTACAAATATGGCAAGTTACATGCGGGGTGTTACAACACTCCACCACTACGAGAGGATCTCGTCCCGAGATCTAGGACTGAAAGAACTCCAGATATTCGGAACGGAGATGGTCCTCGCGTTCCCAGGTGGCTTCCCGGATGGAATGGTGCGACCACTTCACTTTCAGGAATTTGATTGACTTGTTGCGAGTCTTGCGCTCAGTTTCTTCAAGAATAGCAACGGGGTCCTCATGATAAGACAAATCTTCTTGGAGGTCAATCTCTTCGAAGTTGATAGTGCGCTCAGGCGTCTTGAAGCACTTGCGGAGCTGTGACACGTGGAACACATCGTGCACGTTCGCGAAGTTGGAAGGAAGCTCAAGTTGATAGGCGAGGTCGCCTCTTTTGCCAACGATTTTAAAAGGACCCATGTATCTAGGGGCAAGCTTCCCTTTGATACTAAAGCGACGAGTGCCTTTCATTGGAGAGACGCGGAGGTAGACATGGTCTCCGATCTCAAAAGCCAAATCACGATGCTTACTATCATAGTAACTCTTCTGTCGCGATTGCGCGGCTTTGAGATTATCACGGATGACTTTACACATTTCTTCAGCTTCAGTGATTAAGTCATTGCCAAGAAGTTGGCGTTCACAAGTCTCTGACCAATTGAGAGGAGTACGACACTTTCTGCCATAGAGAATCTCAAACAGGGCCTTGCCCGAACTTGCTTGAAAGCTGTTGTTGTAGGAAAATTCAGCATATGGAAGGCAATCTTCCCATTTCATGCCAAAGGAAATGACACAAGCCCTGAGCATATCTTCAAGAATTTGATTGACTCGCTCGACTTGGTCACTAGTTTGAGGATGGAAAGCTGTGGCACTCCATAATTTCAAACAAGGGCAGGAATGGATCAATTACAACAATATCTACAAAACATCCTTACTGAACATCACCAAAATATGCATGGATCTCTCTGTAGCATCAAGTTTACATGGCAACGAAATAACAGCAGACAAGGACTTAGAGAAATCACTGTCCCTGAAATCAGAAACATTACGGAGCCTACTTTGCATGCTTGTGCTAGTCACCACAGAGATCACAAAAATACATGGCATACACCGTTGGAAAGATGGCATGGCATACAACAAAACACATGTGGAGCTCATGCCCATAAGATGCACAGATTAAATGATACAAAAATGACAAATCTCCAAGTTCTGATAAGAACCAGCAGATAACAGCAACTAGCCCTCTTGCAACAGAGATTTGGGCATCAAGATGACCTCTAATGAACATGGTGCAATTGAACAAACGTAGAGCATCGCGAGACGAACAATTTGACATATTACACGCTCGAATCGGAGCTACATGCAAGGAGTTATGCACTATCGAACATGAGTATATGCTGTAACAAATCCAGGACTTGGAGAAAAAAATCGGGCACGGGAGAAGTCAACGCATACAGTGGATCTCAGATCCGATCGGCTCGGGCCCGTGGGCGCTCGTCTCCGGCGACGGGAGGAAGGGGAGGCCGGCGGCCGGTGATGGGAGAGTGGAGGAGGACGGTGGCGGGCGGCGCGGCCTCGGGGAGAGGACGCGGCGGCGCCGGCGCCGGCGGTGCGCCGGGGCGCGGGGTTGCCG
>NC_057811.1:183972943-184122670 GCF_018294505.1 Triticum aestivum | reverse complement strand
CGCGGAGGCAGACGGCGGCGGGGCAGACGTGGGCTCGCGCGGGCCCTCCCTGGGCTCCGCGGGCCGGCGCGGTGGAGAGGGCGGCGGCAACAAGTAGCGGCCCCCGATTCATCGGGCGGAGGCGGCGGACACGTCCGGCGGCGGGGAAAAATGTCCGGGCGCGAGGTGGAAGAAGGTAGGGTTTGGACTGCGATTCGTATACGGGAGGGGATGCTCTTTTATAGCTAGAGGGAGCTAGGAGGCTCCAAATGAGGTGCGGTTTTCGCCCACACGATCGTGATCGAACGGCCTAGAGCATAGAAGAGAGTTTGGTGGGTTTTGGGCTGGTTTTTGAGGGGGGTTTTGCTGGACACTCAAATGGACTTTGCGGATGCCCGGTTAACCGATGGAGTACCAAACGACCTCCAAATGGAACGAAACTTGACCGGTGGTTTCCGGGTGGTATATTAAGGCCACTTGACAAGCCTCGGTCCATTCCGAGAATGTTTGACACCCGCTCACGAAAGAAAACAAGAGGGGTGCACCGGAGGGGATAGGAGCGCCGGATTGCAAAACGGACAACGGGGAAAATGCTCGGATGCATGAGACGAACACGTATGCAAATGCAATGCACATGATGACATGATATGAAAAAGCATGACATGAAAAAATGCAAAACGAAAGACAAAACCCGACCACGGAGGGAATATCATAGCACATAGCCGAAAATGGCAAGAGTCGGAGTTACAAATATGGCAAGTTACATGTGGAGTGTTACAAGAAGCCTCGTGGTTCTGATAGGGAAACGTGTTCCCCTTGTGGGCGAAACGTAATCACTACCTCTTTTCGCCCTGTATTTTCTTCCATTGGCAACAAGGAACCATAGGATATCCGTGCTGAAATTTAAACTTATAGAATGATGTGATTGACTTGACCCATTCCGTTAGCTTAGCACTCGATCGTTTAGTATGTTGCTATTGCTTTCTTCATGACTTATACATGTTCCTATGACTATGAGATTATGCAACTCCCGTTTACCGGAGGAACACTTTGTGTGCTACCAAACGTCACAACGTAACTGGGTGATTATAAAGGTTCTCTACAGGTGTCTCCGAAGGTACTTGTTGGGTTGCCGTATTTCGAGATTAGGATTTGTCACTCCGATTGTCGGAGAGGTATCTCTGGGCCCACTCGGTAATGCACATCACTTAAGCCTTGCAAGCATTGCAACTAATGAGTTAGTTGCGGGATGATGTATTACGGAATGAGTAAAGAGACTTTCCGGTAACAAGATTGAACTAGGTATTGAGATACCGACGATCGAATCTCGGGCAAGTAACATACCGATGACAAAGGGAACAACGTATGTTGTTATGCGGTCTGACCGATAAAGATCTTCGTAGAATATGTGGGAGCCAATACGAGCATCCAGGTTCGCTATTGGTTATTGACGCGGACGTGTCTTGGTCATGTCTACATAGTTCCTCGAACACTTAGGGTCCCGCACGCTTAACGTTTCGATGACAGTTATATTATGAGTTTATATTGTTTTGATGTACGAAGGTTGTTTCGGAGTCCCGGATGTGATCACGGACATGACGAGGAGTCTCGAAATGGTCGAGACATGAAGATTGATATATTGGAAGCCTGTATTTGGATATCGGAAGTGTTCCGGGTGAAATCGGGATTTTACCGGAGTACCGAGGGGTTACCGGAACCCCCCGGGGGCTTAATGGGCCATAGTGGGCCTTTGTGGAGAAGAGGAGAGGCGGCCAGGGCAGGGCCGCGCGCCCCTCCCCCCTAGTCCGAATAGGACAAGGAGAGGGGGCGGCTGTAACACCCCGGATGTAACTTTCCATATTTGTAACTCCAGCTCTTGCCATTTTCGGCTATGTGTTATGATATTCTCTTCGTGGTCGGGTTTTGTTTTTCGTTTTGCATTTTGTTCATGTCATGCATCTCATATCATGTCATCATGTGCATTGCATTTGCATACATGTTCGTCTCATGCATCCGAGCATTTTCCCCGTTGTCCGTTTTGCAATCCGGCACTCCCACCTCCTCCGGCGCACCCCTCTTGTTTCTTTTCGTGAGCGGGTGTTGACTGTTCTCGGAATGGACCGAGGCTTGTCAAGTGGCCTTGGTATAACACCGGTAGACCACCGGTCAAGTTTCATTCCATTTGGAGGTCGTTTGGTACTCCAACGGTTAACCGGGTAACCGCAATGTTCGTCTGTGTGTTGCAGCAAAAACCCATCTAAGTCTCTTCCATGCTCTAGGTCGTTCGATCACGATCGTGTGGGCGAAAACCGCACTCCATTTGGAGTCTCCTAGCTCCCTCTACCTATATATACACCTCTCTCCCGAGATATTTCGCAGATCAAACCTAAAAATTCATCCCCGCCGCACCGGACGTGTCCGCCGCCACCGGACACCTCCCCGCCGCCGCGCCCCGGCACTCCCGCCTGCCACGTGGCGCCGTACGCCGCGCCGCCGCGCGAGCCCGCGAGTCCCGCGGGAAGCCCTCCCGGCCGCGCGCCTGAGCCAGCGCCTCCGCCTCCGTCGCCCGCGCCCAGGGCGCCCCGCCGGCGGCCGCCCGCCGCTCTGCCCCGTGGCCGCCGGAGCCGACCGCCCCCGCGCCGGCGCGTCGTCTCCCCGCGCCGAGGTCGCCGACTCCGCCGCGCCCCGAGCCGCCGTCTCCTCCCTCTCCCTCCGGCCGGCCGATCTCTCCTTCTCCAGCCATCCTCGAGCTGTGCCCCGACGAGCCAGATCTCGATCCGCTTCGGGTTGACTTTTCTCCCCTCTCCCGAAATTCTCCAAGTCCTTTGCATTTTACAGTATAAGCCCCTGTTAATCGCATCATAACTCTCTGCATATAGCTCCGTTTCGTGCGTTTAATATATCAAAATGTTTGTCTCGAGATGCTCTTCATTTTATTCCATTTCACCATGTTCATTTGAGCCCATCTTGATGCCCAAATCTCTGGTGCAAGAGTGCTAGTTGTTGTTATCTGCTGTTACTTATCACAACATGAGGATTTGTTATTTTTGTTGCATTTAATCTGTGCATCTTATGGGCATGAGCTCTACATGTGTTTTGTTGTATGCCATGCCATCTTTACAGGGGTGTATGCCATGTATTTTTTTGATCTCTGTGGTGGCTAGCACAAGCATGCAAACTAGGCTCCGTAATGTTTCTGATTTCAGGGACTTGGTAAATTTACTAAGTCTGTCTGATGTTATTTTGTTTCTATATATCCATGTGTCTACAGAGAGATCCATGATTATTTTGGTGATGTTCACTAAGGATGTTTTGTAGATATTGTTGTAGTTGATCCATTCCTGCCCTTTTTTGCAATTATGGAGTGCCATAGCATGACTCAATCTTGCTCTACTTTTGCTATAAAATATTTCTGGCAGATTGTTTACGTGTTATTCAATTTTGCCAAGCTTGTTGTAGTTGTTTCATACATGCTATGTACTTGCTCTTGCCATGGATAGCTTCATAAACATGCCATCTTGCTGTAGGTATGCTTGTTTTGTCATGCATTGCTTTGTGGTGAGTGCATCAAGCTCACCAAGATGCCTTCATATTATTGTTTCTGCCATGCTCTGTTTTCTGCCAAGTCTGAAACCTGTTAACGAAACTTGCTATGTTTACATGGTTGCCATCATATCTTCTGGTCCTTTTTGGCTTATGGTCAGTAAGGGACTTTTGTCATATGCATTTAGTAGAATACTTCCATGCCTTGTTTTGCCATGTTAAGTTCCTGTAGCATGTTGATTTCGTGCTCTGAACATTGCTACCTGATGCTGTTTCAGGCATGTCCAGTAATTTCACCAAGTCTGTGAACCTGTTATCTTTTGCACTTTTGCCATGCTTGTTTGAACCTGTTATGTTGTGATCTAGCCGTAGCTCAGTGTTCATCTTTTGTCAAGCATCTCCTGTAGATTACTTCCATATGCTTTGTTGCTATGTTGGAGTGCTGTAGCATTGTTACTTGTTGCATTCTAAGTGCTATCATGCTGTTAATCGCAGATTCGTGTCATTCTTGTTTTGCTTGCCATTTGCAAACCGTGCATCCGTTTCCGGTGATCTTTATATCAAATTCGACCGATATCATCTCATATTTCCAGTGGCATGCTTGGTTTGCCAAGTTACTGCCTTGTTCATCATTTTCCTTCCGGAGCACGCATATGCATCACATATCATATCTTGCATATCATTCATGTTTGCATCATGTTGCTTGTGCATTTCCCGTGATTGATTGTGGTTCCGTTGCTTGTGTTCTTGTTTGGGTAGAGCCGGGAGACGAGTTCGTGAACGAGGAACCTGTTGAGTACGCTTACGAGGATCAAGCTTTCGACAACTCTGAGAACCTTGCAGGCAAGATGACCATACCCTCGAAATCACTTCTATCTTTGCTTTGCTAGTTGTTCGTTCTATTGCCATGCTGCGCTACCTACCACTTGCTATATCATGCCTCCCATATTGCCATGTCAGCCTCTAACCATCCTTTCCTAGCAAACCGTTGTTTGGCTAAGTTACCGCTTTTGCTCAGCCCTTCTTATAGCGTTGCTAGTTGCAGGTGAAGTTGAAGTTGGTTCCATGTTGGAACATGGATATGTTGGGATATCACAATATCTCTTATTTAATTAATGCATCTATATATTTGGTAAAGGGTGGAAGGCTCGGCCTTATGCCTGGTGTTTTGTTCCACTCTTGCCGCCCTAGTTTCCGTCATACCGGTATTATGTTCCTTGAGTTTGCGTTCCTTACGCGGTTGGGTGATTTATGGGACCCCCTTGACAGTTCGCCTTGAATAAAACTCCTCCAGCAAGGCCCAACCTTGGTTTTACCATTTGCCACCTAAGCCTTTTCCCCGGGTTTTCGCGAGCCCGAGGGTCATCTTTATTTAACCCCCCCGGGCCAGTGCTCCTTCGAGTGTTGGTCCAAACTGAGCGCCTGCGGGGCCACCTTGGGGAAACTCGAGGTTGGTTTTACTCGTAGCTGTCTCATCCGGTGTGCCCTGAGAACGAGATATGTGCAGCTCCTATCGGGATTTGTCGGCACATCGGGCGGCTTTGCTGGTCTTGTTTTACCATTGTCGAAATGTCTTGTAAACCGGGATTCCGAGACTGATCGGGTCTTTCCGGGAGAAGGTTTATCCTTCGTTGACCGTGAGAGCTTATGATGGGCTAAGTTGGGACACCCCTGCAGGGTATTATCTTTCGAAAGCCGTGCCCGCGGTTATGAGGCAGATGGGAATTTGTTAATGTCCGGTTGTAGAGAACTTGTCACTTGACCTAATTAAAATACATCAACCGTGTGTGTAGCCGTGATGGTCTCTTCTCGGCGGAGTCCGGGAAGTGAACACGGTTTGAGTTATGAATGACGTAAGTAGGAGTTCAGGATCACTTCTTGGTCATTACTAGATGACGACCGTTCCGTTGCTTCTCTTCTCGCTCTCTTTTGCGTATGTTAGCCACCATATATGCTTAGTGCCTGCTGCAGCTCCACCTCATTACACCATCCTTTCCTATAAGCTTAAATAGTCTTGATCTCGCGGGTGTGAGATTGCTGAGTCCTCGTGACTCACAGATTCTACCAAAACAGTTGCAGGTGCCGACGATGCCAGTGCAGATGATGGGATCGACCTCAAGTGGGAGTTCGATGAGGAACGTGGTCGTTACTATGTGTCTTTTCCTGATGATCAGTAGTGGAGCCCAGTTGGGACGATCGGGGATCTAGCATTTGGGGTTATCTTATTTTCATTTGGATTTGACCGTAGTCGGTCTATGTGTGTATTTTGGATGATGTATGAATTATATTTATGTATTGTGTGAAGTGGCGATTGTAAGCCAACTCTCGTTATCCCATTCTTGTTCATTACATGGGATTGTGTGAAGATGACCCTTCTTGCGACAAAACCACAATGCGGTTATGCCTCTAAGTCGTGCCTCGACACGTGGGAGATATAGCCGCATCGTGGGCGTTACAAGTTGGTAATCAGAGCCATCCCCGACTTAGGAGCCCCCTGCTTGATCGAATCGCTGGCGTTGTTGAGTCTAGAACAAAAATGTTTTGAGTCTTAGGATTATATATATCGGAGAGTAGGATTCTTTTTACTCCTCAGTCCCTTCGTCGCTCTGGTGAGGTCTCCTGACGTAGAAGTTTTGACTCTTCTCTCCTCAAATTTCACTAAAAAAATTTTAGGATCACGCGGGTATCTTAGAATCGTTCCGATGGTTTTGTGACGAGAACATTGTTCTTGGTGCCTCCTGACATTTAGGGGTTGTGGCAGTGTCCCGGGGAGTTGAGCTCCGAGGTGTTGTCGTCACAATTTTATCGTTGCAGTTCTGGAATACCTGAGTTTCGCCGACATCGAAATCTCTTTTATGCAGTTGTTGGTGAGATCACCTCGACGCCACCCAGTACTGGGGCGGGAGTTCGGGAGTATTGCCATAACTCGTATAACGGATGCTTTTCGAAGGTTGAGGTACACGATTTCCGAAGGTTTCTTGGTTATGTGTTGACGGATGGATACAGCTGGATCTAGGGATTGCTAGTTTGGGTGATATATTTTGTGTCCCCTGTATCCCCAACACCAGATTGCATAACCAGAAAGTTTCGGGAGTTTATAAGTGGGAATTCAAGTAGCTCTTAGGATATCTTTCCGACAGACGCATGATATGAGATTGGGGTTCGACGTCTAGTGGTCCGCCTTTCCACGGTTGGTTTTACAGTGGTCTCGTAGTGTCTTAAAGAGTCCTTGGCTATGCCGACTCGGGGACGCTTCGTATGTCATGTGCACTGCCTTGTACATGATGGTGCTGTACGATCGAGCCCGTGTGGGCCCCACCACGAAAACTTCGGACGAAATCTCTATCATATGTTTGTTCCGGCTTATTCTGCAAGCCAATACTTTGTTTTGTTTTGAATTGTGGTATTCGAGTTGCTTCGAAGTCAAATGTTGATTCCATACCTTTTTCTAAGTGGCTTCTCAACTTAATGGAAGTGTGATGATTTACTATGGAATTCATTCGTTCATCCTCGTTCGAATGTTTATTGTGAAGACTATATGTTGCAATTTCTATCCGTTGATTCTACTTGTCTATTTGTCTATCAAGATGCTAACGGATGTCACCCTCTTCAGGATGGCTCCGCCAACGCGTCAGAATCCGGATCGCAATGAAGGGAGTCAGGCGAACCCTCCGCCACCACCTCCGCCTCCGGAGGCATGGCAAGCTATCATGGCAGCCACCAACGCCAATGCTCAGATGATTCTGCAACTCTTGCAAGAACGCACCCAAGGGCAAGGCAATCAAGGAAATCAAGGTCAAGGCAACAATCAGCCTCACTTCGCTACCCTCAACCAGTTTCTCGCAAATCAGCCCAAGTCTTTCAGCTACTGTGCCGAGGCCACGGATGCCGATGATTGGCTCGTGGACATCAACAAGCATTTTGAATGTAGCAATGTCAGGCCTGAGGACTATGTCAAGTTCGCTTCTTTTCAGCTCAAGGACCAAGCTGCTGATTGGTATCAACAATACAAAGATTCCAGAGGAGGTCGTGTGATCACTTGGACTGACTTCTGTCGGGACTTCAAAGCGCACCACATTCCACAAAGTGTTGTTGAGAGCAAGCGTGAGGAGTTCCGCAATCTCAAGCAAGGCAACATGTCTGTGTATCAATTCAACATCCAGTTTCAGAAACTTGCTCGCTTCGCTAAACAAGACGTTCCTGATGAAAAGAGCATGATCTATCACTTCAGAGGTGGCCTTAGAGAGGATCTGCAGTTAGCTCTCGTTCTTGTTGAGCCTACTCAGTTTGATCAATTCTATAACATGGCACTGAAGCAAGAGGCTGCTCAGCTCAAGTGTGAGGCTTCTAAGAAGAGAGTCAGGGACGCAGTTCAGTCTTCTTCTTCCTCACTAGTGGCTGCTAAACAACAGAAGTTCTGGTTGCCTCCTCCTCCTCCTTTTCGTCAGCCTTACCAGCAGAAGAACAAAGGTGGCCATGGATCTTCCCACTCTTCCAACTCTGGCTATCAGAAGAAGTCTCAGAATCAAGCTCCAAAGTCCAATGTTCCTTATCATCGTCCACTCTCAGAGGTGACTTGCAACAAGTGTCAGCAGAAAGGTCACTATGCTAGCAAATGCTTCAACTAAAGGTGCCTTCCGCCTCCTCCTCCTGTCAAATCTTCCAGCAATGCAGTGGTCAAGCATAATCCAAAGTCTGCAAAGGTGAACATGATGAATGCAGCTCAAGCAGAGGAATCTACTGATGTGATAATGGGTAATCTTCCTGTTAATGACTTTCCTGCAAAAGTCTTATTTGATACTGGTGCATCGCATTCTTTCATGTCATACCCATTTGCATCGAAGCATAATTCTGACATAGAGGATTTACCTAGAGCAATGCAAGTTATGTCTTCGGCTAAGCGTTTGAGATCTACCATGTTGGTTCCGAATGTCGGTATCAAGGTGGGCAACTATAAATTTCTGTCTTCTCCAATTATTCTTGGTGACTCGGATATTGATCTTATTCTCGGGATGGACTGGCTTTCTAAGCACAAGGCTCTACTTGATTGTGCTGCCAGGGAAATTCAATTGACACACTCTTCTGAGGATGTTATCACTTATGCCGCTCGTGATGAAACCATTCGGTTATTTTCTCTCAATGAGAAGGGCGAATTGAATGCCATCTCTCAAATTCCAGTCGTTTGTGAGTATCAAGATGTCTTTCCAGAAGAGCTTCCGGGTATGCCTCCTCATCGGCCAGTTGAGTTCGTTATCGATCTTGAGCCGGCACTGAACCCGTTTGCAAGCGTCCATACAAGCTTGGACCCAAGGAGCTGAAGGAATTGAAGAAACAGCTCGATGAACAAGAGCGTCTGGGTTTGATCAGACCGAGTTCATCTCCATGGGGTTGTGGTGTTCTTTTTGTCCAGAAGAAGGATGGCACGGACCGACTTTGTGTCGACTACCGTCCATTGAACAAGAAGACAATCAAGAACAAGTATCCACTTCCCAACATCAATGAGCTATTCGAGCAACTCAAAGGTGCTAAAGTATTCTCCAAGCTTGACCTTCGTATGGGTTATCATCAGATTCGCATTCGTGAAGAAGATATTCCCAAGACAGCATTCAGAACAAGCTTTGGTTCTTATGAATATACTGTCATGTCTTTCGGCCTTGTCAATGCTCCTCCAACATTCTCTCGGATGATGAATTTCATCTTCAACCCCTATACCAATGAATTCGTCCTGGTGTATCTCGATGATATCTTGGTCTTCTCCAAGAATAAGAAGGATCATGCCAAACATTTGCGATTGGTGCTCGACAAGCTCAGAGAGTATCAATTCTATGCGAAGTTCTCCAAATGTGAGTTTTGGCTTGATGAAGTTCTTTACCTTGGTCACATCATCTCTGCCAAGGGCATCGCTGTTAACCCGAGAAGGTGTCCGCAATTGTGAATTGGGAACCTCCTCAGAATGTCAAGCAGCTCCGCAGTTTTCTTGGTCTTGCAAGCTATTGCCGAAGATTCGTTGAGAATTTCTCTAAGATTGCAAAGCCTCTTTCCAACCTCCTCCAGAAGCATGTGAAGTATGTCTGGTCTCCTGAGTGTGACGTTGCTTTCAACACTCTCAAAGAGAAACTAGTCACAGCTCCTGTCTTAACTCCTCCTGACGAATCCAAGCCATTTGAAGTTTTCTGTGATGCTTCTCTCCAAGGTCTCGGTGCTGTGTTAATGCAAGAGAAGAAAGTTGTGGCCTATACCTCTCGTCAGTTGAAGCCCAATGAAAAGAACTACCCCACTCACGATCTTGAGTTGGCGGCAGTTGTCCATGCATTAATAACGTGGAGACATCTCTTGTTGGGAAGACAAGTGGACATATTCACCGATCACAAGAGTCTCAAGTACATCTTCACTCAGCCCAACCTCAACCTCAGGCAGACTCGATGGGTCGAAATGATTCAAGAGTACAATCCGAGTATTGAATATACTCCAGGCAAAGCCAATGTCATTGCAGATGCTTTGAGCAGGAAGGCTTATTGCAACAGCTTAATTCTCAAGCCATTCCAACCGGATCTTTGTGAAGCTTTCCGCAAGCTGAATCTCCAAGTTGTTCCTCAAGGCTTTCTTGCCAACCTCATAGTCTCTCCTACTTTGGAAGATCAAATTCGTGAGGCACAACTCCTGGATACCATGGTGAAGAAGGTGAAACGTGGTATCGACAAGGGTCTTTCCAAATACAAGTGCTATCGCATTGATGACAGAGACACTTTATTCTTCGAGGACCGGATTGTGGTTCCTAAAGGTGATCTAAGGAAAGTCATTATGAACGAGGCGCACAATTCTCTTCTTTCCATTCATCCTGGAAGTACGAAGATGTACCATGACCTCAAGCAGTCGTATTGGTGGACTCGAATGAAGCGAGAAATCGCTCAATTCGTGAATGAATGTGATGTCTGTCGAAGAGTGAAAGCAGAACACCAACGACCAGCTGGTCTCCTCCAACCTCTTGCTATCCCAGAATGGAAGTTTGATCATATCGAAATGGACTTCGTGACTGGATTTCCAAAGTCCAAGCGCGGAAATGATGCTATCTTCGTTGTCATCGACAAGCTTTCTAAAGTGGCTCATTTCCTTCCAATCAAAGAATCTATCACAGCAGCTCAGTTGGCAGAGCTATACACCTCCAGGATTGTCTCCTTGCACGGCATTCCACAATTGATTTCTTCAGATCGTGGAAGCATCTTCACCTCTAAGTTCTGGGACTCCTTCCAGAAGGCCATGGGCACCAACATTCGCTTCAGCACAGCTTTCCATCCTCAAACTAGTGGCCAAGTCGAGCGAGTCAATCAAATTCTTGAAGATATGCTCAGGGCTTGTGTCATTTCCTTTGGCATGAAATGGGAAGATTGTCTTCCATATGCCGAATTCTCCTACAACAACAGCTTCCAAGCGAGTTCGGGCAAGGCCCCATTCGAGATTCTCTATGGCAGAAAGTGCCGTACTCCTCTCAATTGGTCAGAGACTGGTGAACGCCAACTTCTTGGCAATGACTTAATCACAGAGGCTGAAGAAATGTGTAAAGTCATCCGTGAAAATCTCAAAGCCGCGCAATCGCGCCAGAAGAGTTACTATGATAGTAAGCACCGTGATGTGGCTTTCGAGATCGAAGACCATGTCTACCTCCGCGTCTCTCCAATGAAAGGCACTCATCGCTTCGGTATCAAAGGGAAGCTTGCCCCTAGATACGTGGGTCCTTTCAAGATCATTGGCAAAAGAGGCGACCTCGCCTATCAACTTGAGCTTCCTTCCAACTTCGCGAACGTGCACGATGTGTTCCACGTGTCACAGCTCCGCAAGTGCTTCAAGACGCCTGAGCGCACCATCAACTTCGAAGAGATTGACCTCCAAGAAGATCTGTCTTATCATGAGCACCGAGTTGCTATTCTTGAAGAAACTGAGCGCAAGACTCGCAACAAGTCAATCAAATTCCTGAAAGTGAAGTGGTCGCACCATTCTGACCGAGAAGCCACCTGGGAACGCGAGGACCACCTCCGTTCCGAATATCCGGAGTTCTTTCAGTCCTAGATCTCGGGACGAGATCCTCTCGTAGTGGTGGAGTGTTGTAACACCCCGGATGTAACTTTCCATATTTGTAACTCCAACTCTTGCCATTTTCGGCTATGTGTTATGATATTCTCTTCGTGGTCGGGTTTTGTTTTTCATTTTTTATTTTGTTCATGTCATGCATCTCATATCATGTCATCATGTGCATTGCATTTGCATACGTGTTCGTCTCATGCATCCGAGCATTTTCCCCGTTGTCCGTCTTGCAATCCGGCACTCCCACCTCCTCCGGCGCACCCCTCTTGTTTCTTTTCGTGAGCGGGTGTTGAACGTTCTCGGAATGGACAGAGGCTTATCAAGTGGCCTTGGTATAACATCGGTAGACCACCGGTCAAGTTTCGTTCCATTTGGAGGTCGTTTGGTACTCCAACGGTTAACCGGGTAACCGCAATGTTCGTCTGTGTGTTGCAGCAAAAACCACTCTAAACAGCCCAAAACCCATCTAAGTCTCTTCCATGCTCTAGGTCGTTCGATCACGATCGTGTGGGCGAAAACCGCACTCCATTTGGAGTCTCCTAGCTCCCTCTACCTATATATACACCTCCTCTCCCGAGATATTTCGCAGATCAAACCCTAAAAATTCACCCCGCCGCCACCGGACGTGTCCGCCGCCACGGGACACCTCCCCACCGCCGCGCCCGACCACTCCCCGCCTGCCACGTGGCACCGTACACCGCGCCGCCGCGCGAGCCCGCGAGGCCCGCGGGAAGCCCTCCCGGCCCGCGCGCCCGAGCCAGCGCCTCCCGCCTCCCGTCGCCCGCGCCTAGGGCGCCCCGCCGCCGACCGCCGCCGCTCTGCCCCGCGGCCGCCGGAGCCGACCGCCCCCGCCGCCGGCGCGTCGTCTCCCCGCGCCGAGGTCGCCGACTCCGCCGCGCCACCGCCCGTCTCCGCCGCGCCCCGAGCCGCCGTCTCCTCCCTCTCCCTCCGGCTGGCCGATCTCTCCTTCCTCCAGCCATCCTCGAGCTGTGCGCCAACGAGCCAGATCTCGATCCGCTTCGGGTTGACTTTTCTCCCCTCTCCCGAAATTCTCCAAGTCCTTTGCATTTTACAGTATATGCCCCTGTTCATCGCATTATAACTCTCTGCATATAGCTCCGTTTCGTGCGTTTAATATATCAAAATGTTCGCCTCGAGATGCTCTTCATTTTGTTCCATTGCACCATGTTCATTTGAGTCCATCTTGATGCCCAAATCTCTGGTGCAAGAGTGCTAGTTGCTGTTATCTGCTGTTACTTATCAGAACATGAGGATTTGTTGTTTTTGTTGCATTTAATCTGTGTATCTTATGGGCATGAGCTCTACATGTGTTTTGTTGTATGCCATTCCATCTTTCTAGGGGTGTATTCCATGTATTTTTGTGATCTCTGTGGTGGCTAGCACAAGTAAACTAGGCTCCGTAATGTTTCTGATTTCAGGGACTTGGTAAATTCACTGTCTTTGTCTGCTGTTATTTTGTTGCTAAGTATCCATGTGTCTACAGAGAGATCCATGCTTATTTTGGTGATCTTCACTAAGGATGTTTTGTAGATATTGTTGTAATTGATCCATTCCTGCCCTTTTTTGCAATTATGGAGTGCCATAGCATGACTTAATCTTGCTCTACTTTTGCTATAAAATATTTCTGGCAAATTGTTTACGTGTTATTCAATTTTGCCAAGGTTGTTGTAGTTGTTTCATATATACTATGTACTTGCTCTTGCCATGGATAGCTTTATAGACATGCCATATTGCTGTAGGTATGCTTGTTTTGTCATGCATTGCTTTGTGGTGAGTGCATCAAGCTCACCAAGATGCCTTCATATTATTGTTTCTGCCATGCTCTGTTTTCTGCCAAGTCTGAAACCTGATAACGAAACTTGTTTTGTTTACATGGTTTCCATAATATCTTCTGGTCCTTTTTGGCTTATGGTCAGTAAGGGACTTTTGTCATATGCATTTAGTAGAATACTGCCATGCCTTGTTTTGCCATGTTAAGTTCAAGTAGCATGTTAATTTCGTGGTCTAAACATTGCTACCTGATGCTGTTTCTGCCATGTCCAGTAATTTCTCCAAGTCTGTGAACCTGTTATCTTTTGCACTTTTGCCATGCTTGTTTGAACCTGCTGTGGAGTGATCTAGTCATAGCTCAGTGTTCATCTTTTGTCAAGCATATCCTGTAGATTACTGCCATATACTTTGTTGCTACGTTGGAGTGCTGTAGCATTGTTACTTGTTGCATTCTAAGTGCTATCATGCTGTTAATCACAGATTCGTGTCATTCTTATTTTGCTTGCCATTTGCAAACCGTGCATCCGTTTCCGGTGATCTTTATATCGATTTCGACCGAAATCATCTCATCTTTCCAGTGGCATGCTTGGTTTGCCAAGTTACTGCCTTGTTCATCATTTTCCTTCCGGAGCACGCTTATGCATCGCATATCCCATCTCGCATATCATTCATGTTTTGCATCATGTTGCTTGTGCATTTCCCGTGATTGATTGTGGTTCCATTGCTTGTGTTCTTGTCTTGGGTAGCGCCGGGAGATGAGTTCGTGAACGAGGAACCTGTTGAGTACGCTTACGAGGATCAAGCTTTCGACAACTCTGAGAACCTTGCAGGCAAGATGACCATACCCTCGAAATCACTTCTATCTTTGCTTTGCTAGTTGTTCGTTCTATTGCCATGCTGCGCTACCTACCACTTGCTATATCATGCCTCCCATATTGCCATGACAGCCTCTAACCATCCTTTCCTAGCAAACCGTTGTTTGGCTAAGTTACCGCTTTTGCTCAGCCCTTCTTATAGCGTTGTTAGTTGCAGGTGAAGTTGAAGTTGGTTCCATGTTGGAACATGGATATGTTGGGATATCACAATATCTCTTATTTAATTAATGCATCTATATATATTTGGTAAAGGGTGGAAGGCTCGGCCTTATGCCTGGTGTTTTGTTCCACTCTTGCCGCCCTAGTTTTCCGTCATACCGGTATTATGTTCCTTGAGTTTGCGTTCCTTACGCGGTTGGGTGATTTATGGGACCCCCTTGACAGTTCGCCTTGAATAAAACTCCTCCAGCAAGGCCCAACTTTGGTTTTACCATTTGCCACCTAAGCCTTTTCCCCGGGTTTTCGTGAGCCCGAGGGTCATCTTTATTTCAACCCCCCCCCCCGGGCCAGTGCTCCTTCGAGTGTTGGTCCGAACCGAGCCGCCTGCGGGGCCACCTCAGGGAAACTCGAGGTCTGGTTTTACTCGTAGCCTGGCTCATCCGGTGTGCCCTGAGAACGAGATATGTGCAGCTCCTATCGGGATTTGTCAGCACAGTCGGGCGGTCTTGCTGGTCTTGTTTTACCATTGTCGAAATGTCTTGTAAACCGGGATTCCAGGACTGATCGGGTCTTCCTGGGAGAAGGTTTATCCTTCGTTGACCGTGAGAGCTTATAATGGGCTAAGATGGGACACCCCTGCAGGGTATTATCTTTCGAAAGCCGTGCCCGCGGTTATGAGGCAGATGGGAGTTTGTTAATGTCCGGTTGTAGAGAACTTGTCACTTGATCCAATTAAAATACATCAACTGTGTGTGTAGCCGTGATGGTCTCTTCTCGGCGGAGTCCGGGAAGTGAACACGGTTTGAGTTATGTATGACGTAAGTAGGAGTTCAGGATCACTTCTTGGTCATTACTAGTTGACGACCGTTCCGTTGCTTCTCTTCTCGCCCTCATTTGCATATGTTAGCCACCATATATGCTTAGTGCCTGCTGCAGCTCCACCTCATTACACCATCCTTTCCTATAAGCTTAAATAGTCTTGATCTCGCGGGTGTGAGATTGCTGAGTCCTCGTGACTCACAGATTCTACCAAACAGTTGCAGGTGCCGACGATGCCAGTGCAGATGATGAGATCGACCTCAAGTGGGAGTTCGATGAGGAACGTGGTCGTTACTATGTGTCTTTTCCTGATGATCAGTAGTGGAGCCCAGTTGCGACGATCGGGGACCTAGCATTTGGGGTTGTCTTATTTTCATTTGGATTTTGACCGTAGTCGGTCTATGTGTGTATTTTGGATGATGTATGGATTTTATTTATGTATTGTGTGAAGTGGCGATTGTAAGCCAACTCTCGTTATCCCATTCTTGTTCATTACATGGGATTGTGTGAAGATGACCCTTCTTGCGACTAAACCACAATGCGGTTATGCCTCTAAGTCGTGCCTCGACACGTCGGAGATATAGCCGCATCATGGGCGTTACAGCGGCGCCCCCCTTTCCTTCCTCTCTCCCTCCTCTTTCCCCCTCCACTCCTAATCCAACTAGGAAAAGGGAGGGAGTCCTACTCCCGGTGGGAGTAGGACTCCACCTGGTGCGCCCCTCCTGGCCGGCCGCACCTCCCCCCTTGCTCTTTTAGCCGTGTGCGATGCCCCCTCCACCATAGTCCACCTCGATAATACTGTAGCGGTGCTTAGGCGAAGCCTTGCATCAGTAGAACATCATCATCGTCACCACGCCGTCGTGCTGACGAAACTCTCCCTCAACACTCGGCTGGATCGGAGTTCGAGGGACGTCATCGGGCTGAACGTGTGCTGAACTCGGAGGTGTCGTGCGTTCGGTACTTGATCGGTCGGATCGTGAAGACGTACGACTACATCAACCGCGTTGTGCTAACACTTCCGCTTTCGGTCTACGAGGGTACGTGGACCACACTCTCCCCTCTTGTTGCTATGCATCACCATGATCCTGTGTGTGCATAGGAATTTTTTTGAAATTACTACGTTCCCCAACAATGGCACATATATGTCGTGGTAAAAACATTGTCAATTTGGCCAAGCTTTATTACAAACCTCTTACAAACCGGAGCCTGTCGCAAGAACCCTCGTGGTTTCGATAGCGAAACGTGTCCCTTGTGGGCCAAACGATAATCACTCCCTCTTCTAGCCTCATATTTTCTTTTACACGTGACACGGAACAACTAGAGATTCGTGCTGAACTTTGAAATTATTCAGGGTTCGTTCGACCTTTTTTATTCAATAATTGAGTTTTCTAGGCATTTAATGTCCATCATTCAAATCCGAACTACAAATACATGCTCAAGTGCACCAAAATGGCTAGAAAAAACGTACATGTTTCCTTGGGGTACATGTTTAGGTCCCATGGAACGAATGGGAACGAATTCAACCGTCTCGCTGTCCTGGCCTGGCCACAAACTTGCGAATCTCGGTTTTTAAATGTCTGTAAATCCAAAACTCACCAGGAAATCATGAAACTTGGCATGGTGTCACTACATGGTATATATAATTGTCCAATTTGGGCAAAGCTATATTACAAGCCTTTTACAAACCGGAGCCTATCGCAACCCTCGTCGTTCCAGTAGGGAAACATGCCCCTCTTGCGGGCGAAACGATAATCGATGCCTCTTCTCGCCTTGAACTTTGTTTTCTACAGGCAACATAGAATAACAGGAGTGTCAGGCTAAAATTTGAAACTGTTCAGGGTTCGTTTGGCCATTGTATATATATTACTAATTACTAAGTTTTCTATGCATTTAATGTAGTCCATAATTCAAACTTGAACTACAACCACATGCTCCAGTGAAGCAAAATGGGTGGGAAATCGTACATGTGCCATTGGGTGCATGTTTAGGTCTCGTTTAAGGAATGAGAATGAATTACAAACTTCACGTCGTCCTGAAACAATGAGAATCTCGGTTTTTAAATCCTAGTAAATAAAAAAGTCACCTAAAAACATGAAACTTGGCATGGTTTCATGTCATGGCACATATATACCGTGGTAAAAAAATCATCTAGTTTGAGAAGAGGCGCACACATTAGTAGCCAACGAAGTCCTTTTTGAAACAAAAAGCTGACACATTAATATCGCAAATGGTTGTATTATATTTACCTTGTCGAAATTTAACCATACTTGGTGGCGTGCGTGCAACTGTTTGATTAGACGGGACGAGCGCGAGAAGTCCGCCGTGCAGGTTCGACGGGACGCGTGCCAGCAGTCCGCCGCGCAAGCTCGACGGGACGCGTGCATCCTGTCCACCTTGCAGGCTCGACGGGACACATGCGAGCAGCAAGGCCGCCCATGCTCACCGGGAAGCGAGCTCTTTGACCTCCATGCACCAGCCGCCGCCCGCCTCGCTCACAACTTCTCCATTAATTGGTTAATTAAAGCACCTGGACGGAGGGTGTTTGCTTGTGACCCCATGGCAGCATTTGCTTTGTTCATGTTTTCAACTAGTATTCCGCCCTAATTTAAATTGCCACATAGGGCAACGGATAATACGACCACAAATAAAATGGCAACGGATAATACGATGACAAATTTACAATGGTGCACATAATAATTGTCTTACATATTCCCGATAATTTAAAATGCCACATGCGGCAAAGCCCCGAAGACAGGGGGGCAAGAGAAGAAGGAAATTGCAGACAATGATTTGGATCGCTATTGTCTCTACTCGTCGATGGATCGCTGGGCGGCGAAATCCTCCAGCTCCTTCTTCAATTCCTCACAACTTTGCTTGAAAGCAGCCACTGATTCCTCCACCTCCTTCTCGCGCTTGATCCGGAGCTTCCTCAAGCCACCCATCAGTTCCTCGACGACCGCTTTTAGCATCATCTCCGAGGCACTGCTCTGTCATGCAACATCTTCCAGCCGGCGGCCTCCTCCTCCTTCTCGACGACCAACTTGAGGAGCTTCGCATTTTCATCCATGAGTTGCTCGACGAGGCCGGTCACCTTGTCAACCGAGGCATCGCTGATCTTGAGCAGCTTCATCAAGCCGTCGACCAGCTCTTGCTGCGTAGTGACACCAGTGAGAATGTCATCATCGCCGGCGAAGGACTTCAGGAATGTCGGCTCGTCGCGATGGCCGACGCCGTGAATGCGCTTGTGCGAGCCCTCGCGTGCCCGTGAGAGCTCGTTCGAGGGCTTCGCGGCGCGGCGGGACATCTCTGCTGTGGCTGCGGCTGCGGCTTCGGCTTCGCGGCGGGACCTCTCTAGTGCTTCCACAGCCTTGGTCTTTGCTGCCTGGTTATATGTCCACCCTAAACTCCTCCTACCGGTCATGGCGGAACGACTTGACAGAGAAAACCAGTTTTGTGGGTGATGAGGAGAGGAAATGTGAAGTAATTTTCGAGTGTGTAGTTTTTATAGCCCCGTGCTAAATGTGAACACATATTAGTTTGATAGGTGTGAATAGATTTGCAATTACCTATTACGTTGTAATCAGCAATGTGACGAGAAACAATGTCAAAATTTATTGATGGCAGAAGGTTGACCACGTGGTTGCTCGCCGTTGAGGCGGCCGCGGCGCGCGCTCTGCTCGCTGTTGAGGCAAAGTTACAATGGCATTTGTTAATAATTCTTAATAATTGTCTTACATATTCATGATAATTTAAAATGCCAAATGCGGCAAGGCCCAGAACACTCACGACCTACATATGTATAAAATTATAATAAAATATAAGCTAAAAGGCTGAGCTGGCGGCCTTCCGACGATGGTCTTCTTGGACTCCATCATCAGCATAGCACCCTTGCGGCCGTTCACTCCGAGTGTCCCGACCCGCCTCCGCCTATGGAGCTGCTGGCGCTGGGAGGCTCTTGGGGCTGCTGGGCCTCTTCCAGAAGAGCTTGACAGCATGCAATCGCGCGCATGATAACTCCGCGGAACCGCTCCATTTCCATGTCTCTGGCCCGGTAGCAAATTCCGTCCATCACCTGCATCCTCAAGATATCACGTTGGCAATGTTCTACTTCGTCGGGTACGTCAACTCCGCCAAGGATGCGCTCGAGCCTGGCCACCACATCATCGGGATCGAGGTTGACACAGCCGCCGCGGGCAATGATGAAGATGTAGGCTCCCTTTATCTTGACTGAATCGCAGAGGTCCACTGCCATTCCTTGCGGGGCATCAGGCTCTCGATGAGCACTGGTGACAGCGGCTCTTCGGGTGGGTCGTCGATCATGCCGCCGAGCAGCTCTAGATCTTTTAGACGGTGGATGGCAAACTGCTCATCACAGCTCCTTTGCAATATGTCGATTGTGCTCCCAAGGACTGTGACACCGATATCACTGCCGATGGGCCATGGTGCCTGCACCGACCGATGAAGCTCTTGCTCCCCGACCTGCTCCAGCTTGTTCTCCTCGCCAAAGATGTAACGCAGGTAGGCGTCGACATCATAGCTTTGGTCGTTGCCTGGCATGCTTGGAATAACTAATGGTAGATGGGTGAGGACTAGATCTTCGCAGAGTGTCGTGGCGGTGCGTTGCCGCCTGGGTTATATGCAGTAAGCCGTTAGCTGGTGGCGGGAAATCGGTGAGGGAATAGGCGTGGATTTTACAATTCATCCATGTGGAGCACGGGAAGCATCCACTGGAGCGCGGCAAGACTAAGTGGAGCACACACACAACCCGAATACCGTATCCGGTGCCACGTGTTATTTATCACACAAGTGTTAACATAAGGAAACGTATGTGTAACTTACTAATCATCGCACACGAGTACTCGCAGACGCATCGTGTGTGATATTCCTAGCCACCGCAAGCAACTAGTTTGCATTTTCCAAAGTTTTTTGTACACACAGAATCGCACACGAACTCACTGTATTAACCGTCTGTGTTGTAATTTCTCATCGCAAACAGTTCATTCGAGTCGGCTGTTTGCCACGTACCACACACATCTTGTTAAGTTGAATCGTTTTTGTTGCGTTCGCTAATCGAAAACAGTTCGTCCGAGTGAACCGTATGCCCTATATCACACACACCTTGATCTGGCTAACTGTTTATGTTGCACTCCCTAATAGCAAACGGTTCATCGGAGCAAACTGTATGCCGTATATCGCACACACATTGATATGGCTGCCCGTTTCTGTTGTTCTGCCTCATTGCAAACAGTTCGAACAGGTTAACCGTATGCCCTTCATCGCACACGCAATTAAAACCTAAACCGTGTTTGATGCACTCGTCATCGCAAACGTTTTATACATTTCTGGCGGTTTTCATACATCACCGTTTGCGATTATGGCATCGCACACAGTTTCTTGAAGGGTCTCTGATCGTAGTGTCGCGTTAGCAGCATCCTGCAGTACTGTTTGGTTTTATTCGAGATCTATTTATCCAATCTATCATATTATTATCCCGTCTACTTGCCAATTTCCGGCGCCATTACTCGAAAGGGATTGACAATCCCTTTTGTCAGTGCAACAGACCTTGAGTCTGTTACCCAGATTGTGCACAGGCACGGGAATAAGATTTAAGCACCAGCTCAACCCAAGATATACAAGGACCAAGAGATTCAAAGGACCAGCATACAAATCAGAGAGACCAAGATCAAGCCAGAGAAGCAGAATATCGACAAGTGAAGGGCCTCCCTTGCCGGGCAGGCGAGCCCTGCAAGGGGCGAGGCCGCCACCAAAAGAAAGCAACCAATGTACCCGGCAGGGCCGGCCGGGGCTCACGGAGGCAGAACCACCTCACCATCCACTCTAGCACGACCCATGTCATCGATCAGTGCGGTGTCAAGCCGCAAGGTGATTAAGTGCAGCCATTCACCACTTGGCGGCCATTTCCTACAGGAGAAACCCACAGATGACACACGTCCTGCGACGTGTCACAAGAACAGGCGCGGAGCTGGCAAGATAGCCCCAGCAAGCCTTGCCGGGCAACCAGTAATGTGACACTAAGTGGTGCATTTAATGCAACCTGTCAGCCCACAAAGTTAGGTATGATAGCACTGTCCGCTATCATATCAGTGTATAATGACTACTTTGCCACTGTGGTTACCCCTTGATCTACAAAAGGAGGCCCATGGCAACCCAAAAAAGGATTAGAAGGTTGGAGAACTCACACCCCCATATGCGTGTAGTCGCTGCTGCCCAAAGGCAATCCCTGCCGGGCAAGTGTACTACGCTCCACCACCACCTTTTCCACCATCAATCCACCAAAGTAGGAGTACGGTTTTACGCCTCGCGGCGGCCCGAACCTGGGTAAATCGCTTGTGTGATCTCTGTCGTGCTGCCCCACGCCCCTCCGCTCTTTGTGCAATGCGTCGCCCCCTGTCGAACCAGCAAGGGACCTCCTGGCGCCATAGGTGGTCGTGGTTTCCCACGACATCGTTGGCGCGTCAGGTAGGGGGCTCGCTTGTGCGAACCCGAAGGCGTGCGCAGCGCGTCATCCTCATCGCAATCGTCATCTTTGACGACGCCATCAACCATGGCGCCCAAGAAGAAGCCCGGTCCTTCGACTCACCCATCCACCTCAAAGGCTCCGCCGCCCACGGCCTCCAACGCTGCGGGGGTGCGGAGGCGCACGAGGACACGGACGCTGCAGGGGAAGTGGTCGGGGCAGGCGGCGCCGTCACCACTTATCCCGCGGCCGACGTAGGAGCAGGAGGCACCAAAGGAGAGCAGCATCGACAACACCCCGATGGCCACGCTCCCCAAGGTGCGGGTGAGGGAGCCACTCCATCTGCTCCCTTCTCCCCAGCTGACGGGCATAGCCACAGCAGCAGCGTTCGGACCGGGGCGAACCGCCGCCCTCCGACCGCTCCCGCCACGGGTGCGGTCGTCACGCGTGCGCCTCCCCCGGGACGGGCCGGGCAAGCCGTTGCGCCTGACGGAGCCGCTGGCCCTCAAGTGCCTTCGCCGCACCACATCCAGGTGGTCGCCCCGCAGCAGCAGCGGGGGCGCAGTACTACCACCGTTGGCACCATCAGGAGCCGAGCGACGATATGATCGACATCATCGTCTTCCCTGCCAAGCACAGCTTTGCAGGCCATGGCGCGGGCTCAACTGTTGTTGAGGTTTACGCCAGTGGCCGAGCAGATGGACGAATGGCGTGCCACCATCCAAAGCCTGCTCGGTTTTGCCGGAGCTGGGGACCCACGGCGAGCCGACCCGCCGAGGCCTCCCCAAGCGACAGCAACAGCTCGTGCTGCTGACCGCACGGAAGGGGCCATCCCCATGGTGCAGTCCCCGCCATGGCAGCCAGCATGAGCACCACCAAATCAAGACCCCGACGACGTCTTCTGACCCTCGGGCACGTCCAAGCCAACGTCGAGCCCCAGAGGATAGGCGGAGAGGAGACGCGCGCGTCGTCGAGCAACGCCGCGATGACCTTCGCCGGACCGACGCGTACGGCGGCCTCAATGTCGACGAGCCTGCGCTCTGTGTTGGCGGGTGCCTACCTTTCGAGGTTGGCTGCCCTGCCTTTACACGAGAGCTATGGCAAGTACGTTGGCCGTCCATTCACACATTCAAGCTAGAGATACCCGAGAAGTACGACGGGAGGCTGGACCCGGCAGAGTTCCTAAGCATCTACACCATCGCTGTTCAGGCTGCCGGGGGAAGAGATGAGAAGGTATTTGCCAACTACTTCCCTTTGGCCATCAAGTCCAATGTGAGGTCTTGGCTGATGCACCTAACGGAGAACTACATCTCGTCGTGGGCTGACCTCTGCCATGAGTTCATTGGCGCCTTCACTAGCGGCCATCAGGAACTCGACAGGCCTAGCGATTTGCAGCTTCTCTAGCAGAATGAAGGAGAAACCCTCTGTAAGTATTTACAGAGATTCAGCAGAATTCATGGAAATATCCCAAATATCCATCCAGAAGCCGTAATAACTGCCTTCCAGTCCAATGTGCGGAACCGCCATATCTGTTCCAAGATGAACGTGTGGTTGCCCAAGACTGTGAATGAGCTTTACACATTAGCGGATAAGTGTGCTCGGATGGAGGAGGGAAGGAGATTGCCCGGAGAGGAAGATTGCATCAATGTTGATTCAGAGGATGAGGGTGAATCAACTAGTCAGAAGAAGAGCAAGAAGCACAGTAAGAAGCGGAGAGATAAGGCAATGATGACTGTTGAAGGATCTGGTATGCCTAGTACCAGCAAGAAGGCCAAAGCTGAGGTCCCTGGCAAGGAAGTTGTTGTGTGCATTGACTGCCGGGAAGCCGCTGCTACCGAGAAAGCCGGCAAAGGTGATTGGTCGTATTGCAAGATTCATTCGACCAAGGGCCACGACCTTCAAGAGTGTTATCAGGTTGAGCAGCTTGTCAAGAAGCAGAAAGCAGAGTATGAGAAGCATGATAAGGAAAAAGGTCAGAATGTTGCTGGCGGTAAGGGCCGAGGTGGTGAAGCGAACCACCCCGACAAGCCCTTTCAGAAACATGGAAAGCCCGCCAGAGGTCGAGAGAAGGAAGCCTGTGATGATGAGAGTGATGGAAGGGATGAAGAGGAAACCAGTGAGCAGGAGTTTCAGAAGGCCACGGACGCCCTATGCGTCGACGGTGGTGCGTCTTTGCACACTTCTCACCGCCAACTCAAGCAGTGAGCGCGAGAAGTCAATGTCGTGGAACCAGCGCCAGAGGCCCGGAAGCCGCTCAAGTGGTCCCGTACGCCCATCATCTTTGACGAGGAGGACCATCCTAGCCGTACCACTGCGGTAGGATGCTTACCATTGTTGGTCTCTCCAACAATCCGTAACCTCAAGGTCACAAAGATGCTGGTGGAAGGCGGGGTCGAGTTGAATCTGATCTCCCCGGCAGTCATCAGCAAGCTTCATATAGGAGAAGAAGAGCTAGAGGTTACCGGTACGTTTCATGGAGTTAATCCCGGCAGGAGCCGTCCTAAGGGAAAGATCACGTTGCCAGTAACATTTGGGGGAGAACTGAACTACCGGACTGAGAGGATTGTGTTTAATGTGGCTGATCTCCCCCTGCCATACAATGGGATTGTTGGACGCCCGGCCCTGGCTAAGTTTTTTTGACTATACGGCCCTGGCTAAGTTCATGGCAGCATACCACTATGCCTACAACACCTTGAAGATGCCTGGGCCATTGGGGGTTATCACCATCCCATCAGATGAGAAGGATGCAATTATTTGTGTGGACAAGATGTACCGGGACGCTGTCGCGGCAGAGGCAGCGGCAGCAGCAATTCCCGCCAAGGAAAGCAAAGGAAAGAAGATAGGTTGTAGGGCCTCCGGCAAAGAGTCCGGGAAGCGTGCCCCCACCGAGCGTCCGGCACCCGTTGACGACGTGCCGGAGTGTTCTAACAGCAAGAGATCCAAGGTTGCTGCACCCCAAGTGAAGAAGGTCCCGGCAGGGCTGGCTGGCGTTGATGGTACCTTTACTATCAGCGCCACCCTTGATGACACATAGGAAAGCGCGCTCGTTGCCTTCCAACGGGCGAATATCGATGTGTTTGCCTCGCAGCCATCTGATATCCCCGGTGTTCCCAGGGAGGTAATCGAGCACCACCTTGTTGTCTGCCCACATGCCCGACCTGTCAAGCAGAAAGTACGGAAGCAGGCCTTGGAGAGGCAGCAGTTCATTGCAGAAGAGATCAAGAAGCTTGAGGCAGCTGGTTTGGTCAGAGGAGTATTGCACCCCATGTGGTTGGCAAATCAAGTAGTAGTCCGGAAGGCTAACGCGAAATGGAGGCTTTGCATAGATTTCACAGATCTCAACAAGGCTTGCCCGAAAGACCCATTTTCCTTGCCACGCATCGACGAGATTGTGGATTCCACTTCAGGTTGTGATTTGCTCTCATTTCTGGACACGTACTCTGGGTATCACAAAATCTTCATGTCCAAGGAACATGAAGAGAATACATCATTCATCACCCCGTGTGGTATCCACTGCTTTGTCCGCATGTCTTTCGGATTAAAGAGTGCCAGGTCCACTTTTGCAAGGGCAATCTAGATTGATTTTGAGCCACGGTTGCACAGAAACATAGAAGCCTATATGGATGATATTGTGGTCAAAACCAAGGATAAGGCCACCCTTATTCAGGATTTGGAAGAAAAATTTGATTATCTGCGCAAGATCAATCTGAAGATCAACCCGAAGAAGTGTGTATTTGGTGTTCCCTCCGGCAAGCTGCTTGGGTTCTTAGTATCCCATCGCGGGATCAAAGCCAACCCCAACAAGATCAAAGCCATCGAGTAGATCCAAGCGCCAAGGACAGTTAAGGATGTCAGGCGCCTGACGGGATGTGTTGCCACGCTAAGCAAATTCATCTCCAAGTCTGCCGAGCGCGCCCTGCCGTTCTTCAAAATTTTGAAGAAGACAGGTCCTATGAAGTGGACCCCAGAAGCAGATGCAGCTTTGCAAGAATTGAAGGCCTACTTGTCCTCTGTGCCTACCTTGGTTGCCCCAAAACCCCAGGAGCCATTGTTGCTATACTTGGCCCCAACCAACCAAGTGGTCAGTGCAGCCTTGGTAGCACAGAGAGAAGTGGATGAGGCAGAAAGTGAGCAGAGGACGATAGAGTCAGAGAAGGATCAGGACATCAATGAGCACGGCAACGAAAGCAACCCCAGGGATGCGGCAAGGAAACAAGTGGTGCAACGTCCAGTATACTTCATCAGCTCCTTGTTACAAGGGGCTAGATCGAGGTACTCTGGCATGCAGAAGTTGATCTTTGGTCTCATCATGGCCTCAAGGAAACTTCACCACTACTTCCAAGCCCATGAGATCATGGTTGTTACTCGTTTTCCGTTCCAAAGGATACTCCGAAACCCTGAGGCTACCGGCAGAATAGTGGAGTGGGCTTTGGAGTTATCCACTTTTGGTTTGAAGTTTGAGAGTACATCTACCATTCAGAGTAGGGCATTGGCAGAGTTTATTGCAGAATGGACGCCAACCCCTGATGAGGAAGTGACAGAGACAGCTATCCCCGGCAAGGAGTCGCCCCAAGAATGAATTATGTATTTCGATGGTGCTTTTTCCCTACAAGGTGCAGGCGCTGGCGTGCTCCTTGTCGCTCCCTCCGGGGAGCACTTGAAGTACGTCATGCAAATGCATTTTCCCGGGAAGAAGTAACCAACAATACAGCTGAGTATGAAGGGCTCCTTGCCGGGCTGAAGATTGTAGTTGAATTGGGAATTAAGAAGCTGATCATTCAAGGAGATTCACAGCTTGTGGTGAAACAAGTCAACAAGGATTATCAAAGTCCATTGATGGAGGCATACGTCAATGAAGTGAGGAGATTAGAGGAGCACTTTGATGGATTGCAAAAAGAGCACGTACCCCGTGCGAAAAACAACATAGTTGATCATCTGTCAAAGTGTGCTGCGCAGAAGCTTCCTGTGGAACCAGGGACTTTTGTGCTCCATCTCGATCAGCCCTTCGTATCCCCGGCCACAATGGCCCGGAAGAGGAGAAAGTTGGACACCGGAAAGCCTCTCTCGGTCGAGCCGTCCGCTCCCGGCAGATTCCCTGCCGGAAACAACTCCTCACAGCCTACCGGACCACCCCCTCCAGCCGGGTCCACAAACCCCGTGAACGAGGCTGGTGCTCCCGCCGCAGAAGAGGTGCCGCTTGTCCTCCTTGCCGAGCCCCAGGCTCCAACTTGGGCAAGGCACATTGTCCACTTCCTCCAAACCGGAGAACTTCCCGCGATCAAGATGAAGCTGAGAAAGTAGCCCGGAGGGCCAGTATGTACCAGTTTGTCGATGAAACTCTGTACAGAAGGAGGCCCAACGGTGTGAAATTGAAGTGTGTCTGCCGGGAAGAAGGAAAGGAACTGCTGGCTGAGATTCACAGAGGAATGTGCGGCTCCCACATTGGATCAAGGGCATTAGTTGGGAAAGCATTCCAGCAAGGATTATATTGGCCCATAGCCCTCCAAGATGCGGTCGAGCTCGTCATGACATGTGAAGCCTGCCAATTCCATTCCAAGAAAACACAGCTGCCTGCCCAAGCTCTTCATACAATCCCTCTATCATGGCCATTTTTGGTCTGGGGGCTCGATACCTCGGCCCCTTCCCCCGAGCAATCGGGGGCTTTGAATTCTTGTTCGTTGCCATCGACAAGTTTACAAAGTGGCCGGAAGTGACTGCCGTCAGAAAGGTGACTGCTTAGTTAGCTATCAAGTTCTTGAAAGAATTGGTGTGTCGTTTTGGAGTTCCGGCAAGGATCATCACCGACAACGGCACGCAGTTCACGAGCCATGCCTTCATGCAATATGTTCATGCCCTCGGATGCAATATCTCATTCGCCTCTGTGGCACACCCCCGAAGCAATGGACAAGCTGAGAGGGCGAACGCTGAAGTGCTACGTGGACTCAAGACAAGAACTTTTGATACGCTGCAGAAGCAGGGCAGGCGGTGGATCGAGGAGCTGCCGGTAGTTCTCTGGTCCCTCAGAATGACACCAAACCGAGCTACCGGGCAGACACCCTTCTCCCTGGTCTACGGGCCAGAAGCAGTTATCCCCACGGAACTCATTTACGGGTCGCCTCGAGTTCTTGCCTACGACGAAGTAGCGTAAGATTAGCACCGGCGTGACGACGCTGTGCTACTCGAGGAGAACCGTCTCCGGGCTGCTACGCGTGCTGCACGCTATCAGCAAGCCCTGCGTCGCTATCATAGCCGCAGGGTTCATGCCCGGTGTTTTGAGGAAGGTGACCTTGTCCTTAGGCGCGTTCAGTCCGCCAAGGGTACACACAAGCTGTCACCAAAGTGGGAAGGCCCTTACCGGGTAGTACGAGTCACCAGACCTGGCGCAGTCCGTCTGGGGACCGGAGATGGCACTCAGTTGCAAAACTCATGGTATATTGAGCATCTCCGCAAGTTCTACCCGTAAGGCACGGCTGTCGGGCCCTGTCCGGCAGCCAACCTTTTGTACAGGCCTTGCCTCAGTTGCATGTAACCCCTTGTACAAGAGAAAATAAGGAAGCACTGTAGGGGGGCCCCAACTAAGATTGCATGCATGCGTGAGCACACCAAGATCACTGCATAAGCATTTCATGAGAATTTGCATATGCATATAGATAGGATCGTGCATTCATTATCATCTGGATAAAGTTGCAGGTTCCTGTCGTGAACTTCGCTTCGTCAAGGAGTTGAGAAGATTGCCCGACACAGTGATCCCCGGCAATCCAAACAGATAAGTTTTACCTCCTGTCCATTAGTGTTCTGTAAAGCTATAACTTTGCATGAGAAAACCTCGCCTCTCTTTTGAGAGTTAGGTGCTCCCATCCATGACTCGAACGTTGCTTCGATCAGAATGGTCGCAGTGGCCTTTGATAAAAAAGAAGTTGGCGGGGGGCTGGGCCCTCTATCTGTTCCCCGATAAACGCGGCTCTCCGGTAGACAAAGGGGGCCGCCGGGATAACCTGCCGGGGAATACTCGTTTATTTACATTAAAGAGGCATCTCACCTCTGCATGAACATACACATGCACGAATTCCCAGAAAGGTTTGTCTTTTTCATTCATACGCTAATACAAGTACAAGCATTATAGAACACAAACATGGACTCGAGAGATTACATTATTTCAATCAAAATTTGGCAAGTGCCTACAGGTTTAAGATTGAAAAAAGATAAGTGCTCTGTAATGCCCTTTCTTGTCCCTGTCCTCCTAGGCACGGCCGTCGAAGGCGAGGGGGGCAAAAGGAGCCCATGGGCGGGAGCCCAGCCCGCTCCCATCGGGCTCTAGGGGAGGTAGCCCGGTGGGAACGGGAGCACGAAGGAACACCTCGATGGAGAGCACGGCGGAAGGCGGCCCCGTCAACCACCGTCACCAGGGCCAGCAAGACTCGGCAGGGCTAATGGAGTTGTAGCCTGAGAGGAAGCTTGCTGGGGTCCAGCTGGAAGACTGCTGGAGGAGTCCGGCAGCACCATCCGCACCTCTGCATCCAACTCCCCGGCAAATCACATTGCCGGGGAGGAGACGCAGATGCAGATGATGGTGTTGCCGCTTGATGAAGATGGTGCGGGCGACGATCAGCCGGAGTCAGAGTCGTCGCTCCCCCGCCTGCTGCCATCGTCATCACTGTCACTGTCCTCATTGTCGCTTTCGCTCGAGGAGGAGCTTTCATGGTCGGTCGAGCTCTCCGCGTAGCACCCTAAGCGACCTCCCTAGCGCCCAAAGATCTTGACGGAGAGCAGGCCGTTCTCCATTAGTTTCAACTGGAGAACGTGCCCCTCCGAGAAGCCGTGGGCATGGGCGAAGGTCTTCCATCCGCGGCGAAGATACATGACATGACGAGCAGGGAAGTCGACATCGACTCTCATACCTCCATTCCCACAGCCCCTCATTGCAGCCGCAGAGCGCGTGGTTGCTCGAGTTCCATCTTGCACGTGAAGGGAGTTGGGAGGCGAAGATGACCACACAAGGGCTTATACAGCCTGATGATGAACTCCCGAGGTTGGTCACGAACGTGGCCTTTCATCGGGGGAGGAGGCGCCCGCGGGGGCGCCGCCAAGGCACCACCCCACCCTCCTCCTCCTCGAGCACCGCGGCGAATGCGGCCTCGTCCCCTTCCTCCTCTTCTCGAGGACGATTTAGCTGCCTCAGGGTCCGGAGTAGGAGGGTCCCGCTGTCGAGCAGAAGCCCTCGTCGCTGCCACTGGGGTGCTGCCGCGCCCTCGCCCTCGCACCATGACTAGAAGAAAAGGATCACAGAGAAGAAGGAGGAGTGTGTGCAGAGAGGCACCGCCCCGACTCCTTTTTATAGGGAAATGGGGCAAGGGCTGGCTCCTCATACGGGAAACGGCCGCCCCTCTCCCCCAATGCAGCCTCTCTGCACCCACCACAGCTCTGGGGGTCGAGGCCAACCCTCTGCTCCAACCATCGACGCTCGGTTTTCAGCCATGGCACTCCTCCCCGTGTCCTCCACATCCACCACCTACCCCGCCCAATGCGTGCGGAACACGTGGCAGGTGCGTGCGGAATGAAAGGCAAGTGGGATGGCAGTTTCCATCCCGTGATCGTGGGGCGAGGAGAATCCACGGGCCACAATCGAAGTTCATCCACGACGTCGCGCATTACACGCGGGGAAACAGGAAACCGGCCCGGAATCAACGGTAATGAAGAAACAAAGGAGACCTCAAGAGACCAGCCTATTCAGCAACACTTGCATGTGCACTTCTTTGGCCCTACCCCAACGATGCTCGGCAGTGCGTTCGGGGCAGGCCCGGGGGCTTCTATCGGTGCAACAGACCCTGGGTTTGTTGCTGATGACCCACAAGTATAGGGGATCTATCGTAGTCCTTTCGATAAGTAAGAGTGTCGAACCCAACGAGGAGCAGAAGGAAATGATAAGCGGTTTTCAGCAAGGTATTCTCTGCAAGCACTGAAATTATAGGTAACAGATAGTTTTGTGATAAGATAATTTGTCACGAGCAACAAGTAACAAAAGTAAATAAAGTGCAGCAAGGTGGCCCAATCCTTTTTGTAGCAAAGGACAAGCCTGGACAATTTCTTATATAGAGGAAACTCCCGAGGACACATGGGAATTATCGTCAAGCTAGTTTTCATCACATTCATATGATTCACGTTCGGTATTTTGATAATTTGATATGTGGGTGGACCGGTGCTTGGGTGCTATCCTTACTTGGACAAGCATCCCACTTATGATTAACCCCTATTGCAAGCATCCGCAACTACAAAAGAAGTATTAAGGTAAACCTAACCATAGCATGAAACATATGGATCCAAATCAGCCCCTTACGAAGCAACGCATAAACTAGGGTTTAAGCTTCTGTCACTCTAACAACCAATCATCTACTTATTACTTCCCAATGCCTTCCTCTAGGCCCAAATAATGGTGAAGTGTCATGTAGTCGACGTTCACATAACACCACTAGAGGAGAGAAAACATACATCTCATCAAAATATCGAACGAATACCAAATTCACATGACTACTAATAGCAATAATTCTCTCATGTCCTCAGGAACAAACGTAACTACTCACAAAGCATATTCATGTTCATAATCAGAGGAGTATTAATATGCATATAGGATCTGAACATATGTTCTTCAACCAAATAAACCAACTAGCATCAACTACAAGGAGTAATCAATACTACTAGCAACCTACAAGTACCAATCTCCGACTTAGAGACAAGAATTGGATACAAGAGATGAACTAGGATTTGAGAGGAGATGGTGCTAGTGAAGATGTTGATGGAGATTGGCCCTCTCCCGATGAGAGGAGAGTTGGTGATGACGATGGCGATGATTTCCCCCTCCCGGAGGGAAGTGTCCCCGGTAGAACAGCTCTACCAAAGCCCTAGATCGGTTCCGCCAAGGTTCCGCCTCGTGGCGGCGGAGTCTCGTCCTGAAAGCTTGCTTATGATTTTTCTTCGGACGAAAGACTTCATATAGCAGAAGATGGGAACCGGACGGCCAACAGGGGGCCCACGAGGCAGGGGGCGCGCCCAGGGGGGTAGGGCGCGCCCCCCACTCTCGTGGCCAGGGTGTGGGCCCCCTCTGGTATTTCTTCCGCTCAGTATTTTTTTCCTAATATAACTTTCGTGGAGTTTCAGGACTTTTGGAGTTGTGCAGAATAGGTCTCTAATATTTGCTCCTTTTCTAGCCCAGAATTCCAGCTGCCGGCATTCTCCCTCTTCATGTAAACCTTGCAAAATAAGAGAGAATAGGCATAAGTATTGTGACATAATGTGTAATAACAGCCCATAATGCAATAAATATCAATATAAAAGCATGATGCAAAATGGAAGTATCAACTCCCACAAGCTTAGACATCGCTTGTCCTCAAGCGGAAGCCGATAACGCTAAATATGTCCACATGTTTAGAGGTAGAGGTGTCGATAAAATAAAATACGGACATGAGGGCATCATGATCATTCTTATAACAGCAACATATATGGATATTGTCATATGATTTCTTATGCTCAAGTAATAATCTATTCACAATGCAAAGTATGAATCAGAAACTTTATTGAGAACCAACAAACTATAATCTCAGTCATTGAAGCAATTGCAATTTATCATAACATCGGAAAGAGTCTATGTCAGAGCTTTCAGCAAGTCCACATACTCAACTATCATTTAGTCTTTCACAATTGCTAACACTCACGCAATACTTGTGGTTACGGAGTTTTAATCGGACACAGAGAAAGATAGGGGCTTATAGTTTCGCCTCCCAACCTTTTACCTCAAGGGTAATGTCAACAATAATAGTTCATGCTAACTTACATCCAATTAGATATATCTATCAGGATCTTTCCAACACACTGTGCTTGCCAAAGGATAAAATGTAAAAAGGAAAGGTGAAGATCACCATGACTCTTGCATAAGGTAGAAGATAATAATAAAAGATAGGCCCTTCGCAGAGGGAAGCAGAGGTTGTCTTGTGCTTTTATGTTTGGATGCACAAAATCTTAATGCGAAAGAACGTCACTTTATATTGCCACTTGTGCTATGAACCTTTATTATGCAGTCCGTCGCTTTTGTTTCTTCCACATCACAAGATCGTATAAAGCTTATTTCCTCCACACTAATCAATCATACATATTTAGAGAGCAATTTTTATTGCTTGCACCGATGACAACTTACTTGAAGGATCTTACTCAATCCATAGGTAGATATGGTGGACTCTCATGGAAAACTGGGTTTAAGGGTATTTGGAAGCACAAGTAGTATCTCTACTTGGTGCAAAGAATTTGGCTAGCATGAGGGGGAAAGGCAAGCTCAACATGTTGGATGATTCATGACAATATACTTTATTTTAGATATAAGAAAACATAACCCATTACGTTGTCTTCCTTGTCCAACATCAACTCTTTAGCATGTCATATTTTAATGAGTGCTCACAATCATAAAAGATGTCCAAGATAGTATATTTATATGTGAAACCTCTCTTTCTTTATTACTTCCTATTAATTGCAACAATGACCAAAGCTATGTTTGTCAACTCTCAACAACTTTTAATCATCATACTCTTTCTATGTAAAGTCATTACTCTCCATAAGATCAATATGATCTCTTTGTTTCTTTTTATTCTTTTCTCTTTTCTTTTATTCACTCAAGATCATAGCAAGATAATCAAGCCCTTGACTCAACACTAATCTTTATTATATAGCTCGCGGACTCGATTACATAGAGGGATCATAAGGAAAAACTCAAAACTAGATCATGCCATAAACTTTATTCTACTAGATCAAGATACTACTAAAAGGATTGAACTCAGAAAAACGGTAAAGATAGGAGTGTGATGGTGATACGATACCGGGGCACCTCCCCCAAGCTTGGCAGTTGCCAAGGGGAGTGCCCATACCCTTGTGATTATGTCTCCCTTGCTGGTGAAGAAGATGGTGGTGACGATGGGTAGTCGCACATCGAGCGTAAGAGATCCTCCAACTTGCGGATAATGCCTTTGAGTGCGACGATATGCTCCATCAACAACAAAAATTCACGTGTGAGATACTTGTTTTGTATACGAGCTAACTCAATCATCTTGAAAGCTTCGATCTCAGTTGGGGTAAGAAGATTGTGATCAAGTTGAAGGATGTCTTCTGCTGTCGGAACATTGTCCTCCGTGGCCTTCTTGATCCCTTCATCCTTGTTGATCTCCATGGGTTCTTCCCTCTTCAGCTCTATCTTCATTAGCCAAGCATCGCTGTCACCGTTGTTGGAGGAGGGGGACGACATGATGCCTGGCCTTTGACAACCCTGACAGAAAATAGCTCGAAACAAGAACAGAGGATAATTGCGTGATACAGGCGTGAAAACCTTCGGCAGATTAAATAATGAATTTTTACCGACTGAAATACATATCATGCAAGAAAACGGAGCCCGGAGAGCGCACGAGGTGCCCACGAGGCAGGGGGCGCGCCCTCCACCCTCGTGGAGCCCTCGTGTCCTTCCCGGACTGCTTCTTATTTTTCTATTTTTCTAAATATTCCAAAACGGAGAAAAATTGCCATAAGAACTATTTTGGAGTCGGTTTACTTACCGTACCACATACCTATTCCTTTTCGAAGTCTGAAATGTTCTGGAAAGTGTCTCTTATATATTCCTCCGGGGTTACGATTTCAATAATATTGGTTTCAACATTTATAGGATTACCTGAGATATAATGTTTGATTCTTTGACCGTTCACCACCTTCGGATTTGTGCCTTCGAAGTTGTTGATTTTTATGGCACCGGAATGATAGACCTCCTCGATAACATACGGACCTTCCCATTTAGAGAGAAGTTTCCCTGCAAAAAATCCTAAACGAGAGTTGTATAATAATACATAATCACCTACATTAAACTCACGCTTTTGTATTCTTTTGTCATGCCATCTTTTAACTTTTTTCTTTAAACAACTTGGCATTCTCATAGGCTTGGGTTCTCCATTCATCAAGTGAGCTAATGTCAAATAACCTCTTCTCACCGGCAAGTTTGAAATCATAATTGAGCTCTTTAATAGCCCAATAAGCCTTATGTTCTAATTCGAGAGGTAAGTGACATGCTTTCCCGTAAACCATTTTATACGGAGACGTACCCATAGGATTTTTATATGCAGTTCTATAGGCCCATAATGCATCATCAAGTTTCTTGGACCAATTCTTTCTAGATCTATTAACAGTCTTTTGCAAAATTAATTTCAGCTCTCTATTGCTCAATTCTACTTGACCACTAGACTGAGGGTGATATGTTGATGCAATTCTATGATTAACATCATACTTAGCAAGCATTTTACGGAAAGCACCATGAATAAAATGTGAACCACCATCAGTCATTAAATATCTAGGGACTCCAAACCTCGGAAAAATAACTTCTTTAAGCATTTTAATAGAAGTGTTATGATCAGCACTACTAGTTGGAATAGCTTCTACCCACTTAGTAACATAATCAACAGCAACTAAAATATGTGTATATCCATTAGAGGCAGGAAACGGTCCCATATAATCAAAGCCCCAAACATCAAATGGTTCAATAACAAGTGAATAATTCATAGGCATTTCTTGATGTCTACTAATATTACCAATTCTTTGACATTCATCACAAGATAAGACAAACTTACAGGCATCCTTGAAGAGAGTAGGCCAATAAAAACCGGATTGCAATACCTTATGTGCAGTTCTATCTCCAGCGTGGTGCCCTCCATAAGCCTCGGAGTGACACTTGCGTAGGATCTGTTCCTGTTCATGCTCAGTTACACAACGTCTAATAACACCATCTACTCCTTCTTTATAAAGATGTGGGTCATCCCAAAAGTAATGCCTCAAATCATAGAAAAACTTTTTCTTTTGCTAGTATGTGAAACTAGGTGGTATAAATTTAGCAACAATGTAATTAGCATAATCAGCATACCATGGAGAAGTATGAGAAGCATTTATGACATTTAATTGTTCATCAGGAAAGCTATCATCAATAGGTAGTGGGTCATCAAGAACATTTTCTAACCTAGACAAGTTGTCTGCAACGGGGTTTTCAGCTCTCTTTCTATCAATAATATGCAAATCAAATTCTTGTAGCAAGAGAACCCATCTAATAAGTCTAGGTTTAGCATCTTTCTTTTCCATAAGGTATTTAATAGCAGCATGATCAGTGTGAATAGTTACTTTAGAATCTACAATATAAGGTCTGAACTTATCACAAGCAAATACAACTGCTAAGAATTCTTTTTCAGTAGTAGCATAATTTCTCTGGGCATTGTCTAGAGTTTTACTAGCATATTGAATAACATTTAATTTCTTATCAACTCTTTACCCTAGAACAGCACCTACAGCATAATCACTAGCATCGCACATAATTTCAAAAGGTAAATTCCAATCAGGTGGCTGAACAATAGGTGCAGAGATCAATGCTTTCTTAAGTATTTTAAATGCTTCTACACAATCATCATCAAAGACAAGTGGTATATCTTTTTGTAATAGATTACTCAGAGGCCGACAGATTTTTGAGAAGTCCCTTGAACCTCCTATAAAACCCGGCATGACCAAGGAAACTTCTTATACCTTTGATGTCCTTGGGACAAGGCATCTTTTCAATAGCATCAACCTTAGCTTTATCAACTTCAATGCCTCTTTCAGAAATCTTATGCCCCAAGACAATACCTTCATTAACCATAAAGTGGCACTTCTCCCAATTCAAGACAAGATTAGTTTCTTCACATATCTGCAAAACTCGATCAAGGTTGCTCAAGCAATCATCAAAAGAGGATCCATAAACGGAGAAATCGTCCACGAAAACCTCACAAATATTTTCACAAAAGTCAGAGAATATAGCCATCATGCATCTTTGAAAGGTAGAAGGTGCATTACATAAACCAAAAGGCATACGTCAATAAGCAAAAGTACTGAAAGGGCAAGTAAAAGTGGTCTTAGCTTGATCATCAGCTGACACAGGTATTTGAGAGAAACGAGAATAACCATCTAGAAAGCAAAAATGTGTATGTTTGGATAATCTTTCTAGCATTTGATCAATAAAAGGTAAGGGGTAATGATCTTTTTTAGTAGCTTTATTTAATTTGCGGAAATCAATTACCATCCTATAACCTGTAATAATTCTTTGAGGAATCAATTCATCTTTATCATTAGGAATGACAGTAATACCTCCCTTCTTGGGAACGAAATGGACAGGACTTACCCACTCACTATCAGCAACGGGATAAATTATACCTTCCTCAAGGAGCTTTAGTATTTCTTTTCTTACCACTTCTTTCATCTTAGGATTCAGCCGTCGTTGATGATCAATAACTGGTTTGGCATCTTTCTCGAAATTTATTTTATGTTGGCATAGAGTGGGACTAATGCCCTTAAGATCATCAAGAGTATAACCAATAGCAGCACGGTGCTTCTTCAGAGTTTTCAATAATTTTTCTTCCTCCTTCTCTGAAAGGTTAGCACTAATAATAATAGGATATATCTTCTTCTCATCAAGATAAGCATATTTAAGAGTATCAGGCAATGGTTTAAGCTCAAACACGGGAACACCCTTGGGTGGAGGAGGATCCCCTAAAATTTCAACTTGCAAGTTGTTTTTCAGAATAGGTCCTTGTTTAAAGAACACTTCATCTATTTCCCTTCTTTCATTCATAAACATCTCATTTTCATGGTCTAGCAAATATTGTTCTAAGGATCACTAGGAGGCACGGCAATAGAAGCAAGACCGATAATTTCATCTTTACTAGGCAATTCCTCTTCACGGTGTTGTCTACGAAATTTAGAGAAATTAAACTCATGAGACATATCACCTAGACCAATAGTAACAACATCCTTTTCACAGTCTATCTTAGCATTCACAGTGTTCAAGAAGGGTCTACCAAATATAATGGGACAAAAGCTATCTTGTGGGGAACCAAGAACAAGAAAATCAGCAGGATATTTAGTTTTCCCACACAAGACCTCAACATCTCTAACAATTCCCATTGGTGATATAGTATCTCTATTGGGAAGGTTAATTGTGACATCAATTTCTTCTAACTCAGCAGGTGCAATATCATGCATAATTTCTTTGTATAAATCAATAGGTATTGCACTAGCACTAGCACCCATGTCACATAAGCCATGATAACAATGATCTCCTATTTTAACAGAAATAACAGGCATGACCACAAGTCTATGTTTATCTTTAGCACAAGGTTTAGCAATTCTAGCAGTTTCATCACAGAAATAAATAACATGCCCATCAATATTATCAGCCAAGAGATCTTTAACAATAGCAATATTAGGTTCAACTTTAACTTGCTCAGGAGGTGTATAAGTTCTAATATTGCTTTTACGAACCACGGTTGAAGCTTTAGCATGATCCTTTATTCTAACAGGGAAAGGTGGTTTCTCCAAATAAGCAGTAGGAACAATAGGATCATTATAAGTGATAGTATTTTCTTCAACTTTAGTAGGTGCAGCTACTTTTACTTCTATGGGAGGATGATATTTAAACCACTTCTCCTTAGGGAGATCAACATGAGTAGCAAAAGATTCATAGAAAGAAGCTACTATCTCAGAGTCAAGTCCATATTTAGTGCTAAATTTACGGAAAACATCGGTATCCATAAAATATCTAACACAATCAAACTTAGGTGTCATACCTGACTCCTTACCTTCGTCGAGGTCCCAATCTTCAGAGTTGCATTTAATTATTTCCAATAAATCCCATTTGAATTCAATAGTCTTCATCATAAAAGAGCCAGCACAAGAAGTATCGAGCATGGTGCGAATGTTCTCAGAAACCGAGCATAAAATTTTTGAATAATCATTTCTCTTGAGAGCTCATGATTGGGGCATGAATATAGCATTGATTTAAGCCTCCCCCAAGCTTGAGCGGTGCTTTCTCCTTCGCGAGGCCAAAAATTATATATATAATTGTGATCACGATGAACAAGATGCATAGGATAAAACTTCTGATGAAATTCCAATTTCAGTCGTTTGTAGTTCCATGATCCCATATCATCACATAGCCTATACCATGTCAATGCATCTCCCTTCAAAGATAAAGGGAAGATCTTCTTCTTAATAACATCATCGGGTATACCTGCAAGCTTAAATAATCCACAAACTTCATCCACATATATTAGGTGCTCATCAGGATGTAATGTTCCATCTCCTGCAAAAGGATTAGCTAGCAGTTTTTCTACCATACCCGAAGGAGTTTCAAAGTAGACATTTCCATTTTCAGTAGGTTCAGTACATTGAGGAGCAACTCTTTGCTCTAATGGTCGGGGTGAAGATACCCCGAACAAGCCCCTCGGAGGATTACTTTCCATAGTAACAAGTGACAGTAAATTTCAGCACACTATATAAATTTTTCCTTACCAAATTCCACCAACCAAAGGCGCTTCACTCCCCGGCAACGGCGCCAGAAAAGAGTCTTGATGACCCACAAGTATAGGGGGTCTATCATAGTCCTTTCGATAAGTAAGAGTGTCGAACCCAACGAGGAGCAGAAGGAAATGATAAGCGGTTTTCAGCAAGGTATTCTCTGCAAGCACTGAAATTATAGGTAACAGATAGTTTTGTGATAAGATAATTTGTAACGACCAACAAGTAACAAAAGTAAATAAAGTGCAGCAAGGTGGCCCAGTCCTTTTTGTAGCAAAGGACAAGCCTGGACAATTTCTTATATAGAGGAAAGTGCTCCTGAGGACACATGGGAATTATCGTCAAGCTAGTGTTCATCACGTTCATACGATTCGCGTTTGGTACTTTGATAATTTGATATGTGGGTGGACCGGTGCTTGGGTGCTGTCCTTACTTGGACAAGTATCCCACTTATGATTAACCCCTATTGCAAGCATCCGCAACTAGAAAAGAACTATTAAGGTAAACCTAACCATAGCATGAAACATATGGATCCAAATCAGCCCCTTACGAAGCAACGCATAAACTAGGGTTTAAGCTTCTGTCACTCTAGCAACCCATCATCTACTTATTACTTCCCAATGCCTTCCTCTAGGCCCAAATAATGGTGAAGTGTCATGTAGTCGATGTTCACATAACACCACTAGAGGAGAGACAACATACATCTCATCAAAATATCTAATGAATACCAAATTCACATGACTACTAATAGCAAGACTTCTCCCATGTCCTGAGGAACAATCGTAACTACTCACAAAGCATATTCATGTTCATAATCAGAGGAGTATTAATATGCATATAGGATCTGAACATATGATCTTCCACCAAATAAACCAACTAGCATCAACTACAAGGAGTAATCAATACTACTAGCAACCTACAAGTACCAATCTCGGACTTAGAGACAAGAATTGGATACAAGAGATGAACTAGGGTTTGAGAGGAGATGGTGCTGGTGAAGATGTTGACGGAGATTGGCCCTCTCCCAATGAGAGGAGCGTTGGTGATGACGATGGCGATGATTTCCCCCTCCCGGAGGGAAGTGTCCTCGGCAGAACAGCTCTGCCGGAGCCCTAGATTGGTTCCGCCAAGGTTCCGCCTCGTGGCGGCGGAGTCTCGTCCTGAAAGCTTGCTTATGAGTTTTCTTCGGACAAAAGACTTCATATAGCAGAAGATGGGCACCGGAGGGCCAACAGGGGGCCCACGAGGCAGGGGCGCGCTCCCCACCCTCGTGGCCAGGGTGTGGGCCCCCTCTGGTATTTATTCCGCTCAGTATTTTTATTATTTCCGAAAATAACTTTCATGGAGTTTCAGGACTTTTGGAGTTGTGCAGCATAGGTCTCTAATATTTGCTCCTTTTCCAGCCCAGAATTCCAGCTGCCGGCATTCTCCCTCTTCATGTAAACCTTGTAAAATAAGAGAGAATAGGCATAAGTATTGTGACATAATATGTAATAACAGCCCATAATGCAATAAATATCAATATAAAAGCATGATGCAAAATGGACGTCTCAGTTGCCCAGACTGTGCACAGGCATGGGAATAAGATTGAAGCACCAACCCAAACCAGGATATGCAAGGACCAATATATTCAAAGGACCAGCATACAGACCAGAGTGACCAAGATCAAGCCTTAGAAGCATAATATCGACAAGAGAACGGCCTCCCTTGCCGGGCAGGCGAGCCCGGCAAGGGGCGAGGCCGCCACCAGAAGAAAGCAACCAAAGTACCTGGCAGGGCCTGCCGGGGCTCAGGGAGGCAGAACCACCTCACCATCCACTCCAGCACGACCCATGTCGTCGATCAGTGTGGTGTCAAGCCACAAGGTGATTAAGTGGCAGCCATTCGCCACATGGCGGCCATTTCCTACAGGAGAAACCCACAGATGACACCCGTCCTGTGACATGTCACGAGAACAGGTGCGGAGCTGGCAAGATAGCCCCGGTAAGCCTTGTCGGGCAACCAGTGATGTGACACTAAGCGGTGCATTTAATGCGCCCTGTTAGCCCGCATAGTTAGGTATGATAGCATTGTTCGCTATCATATCAGTGTATAATGACTACTTTGCCACTGTGATTACTCCTTGATCTATAAAAGGAGGCCCATGGCAACCCTAAAAAGGGTTAGAAGGTTGGAGAACTCACACCCCCATACGTGCATAGTCGTTGCTGCCAAAAGGCAATCCCTGCCAGGCAAGTGTACTATGCTCCACCGCCACCTTTTTCAATGTTAATCCAAAAAAGCAGGAGTAGGGTTTTACGCCTCGTGGCGGCACGAACCTGGGTAAATCGCTTGTGTGATCTCTGTCGTGCTACCCCATGCCCCTCCGCTCTTTGTCAACGCGTCGCCCCCAGCCGAACCGGCAAGGGACCTCCTGGTCCATTGGTGGCCGTGGTTTCCCGCAACACCTTTAATACGTCGGGTTGCGAGTATTTGTTATTTGTGTGCAGGTGCCGTTCACGTAGTGTTGCGTGGTTTTGCTAGTGGTTTTATAACCTTGGTCTCATCACTCAGGGAAAACCTACCATAGATGTGATGCATCACCCCTTCCTCTTTGGGGAAATACTAAAGTAGTTCAAGCCGCATTAAAAAGAATTTCTGGTCCCGTTGCCGGGAGATATCATCAACATCTACCAGGTTCCTAATCACAAATCTCATCTCCTTGCAATTTATATTATTTGCGAGTTGCCTCTCATTTTCCTCTCCCCCACTTCACAAAAATTTACCGTTTTATTCGCCCTCTTTTTCGTTCGCCGTTTTCTCGACAGATCTATCTTTTTGCTTGCAATCATGAGTGATTTCGGTATGGCAGAAATAGTTGATGACCTAACTCCTAAAATTGGACGATCTGGCAATCTAGATGCTAAAACTTTTGTTTTGGGGCAAGGGAATGTTATAGGAAAAGAACGTATCCAAGAATTTTTCAATTGTATTGGAAATTTAAGTCTTGATGATGTTCATATACTTAAAAGGACTAAATCTTATGCGGAAGCTATTTCAGGACTAGTACTGAAACTTGAAAATAAATTTATCCGTACCCATCCTACCTTGCAAAGATTGTTTTTTGAGTTACCCGTTATAACGAACCCCAAGGCTAAAAAGTTGGTTACTCATGTTCTTATGAATGAATTTGACTACATATTCGTGAAAAACTCGTGATAGACGAAATTATTTATAATAGTGATTATGCGTTAAGACATTTGCTTTGGGATAATCAAATCTTTGATGACAATCTTAAAAAAGAAGTCACTGTTTTAGATATAATCGAACAAGTTTTCAATGATGTTAATCAACATTATTCTTGGATTGTTGCTGGAAACCAAAGAGGTTATGGTGATAAGCAAGTTGATCGTGCTAAGGTTTCCATGGATAATGTGTTTTATGTTTTTTTTGTAAAGCCTCATGACAAAAACACCTCTAAGGAAATTAACGAGAAAGATGACAATACTTAGATCCTTTGCATTATGCCTAGCTAGGGGCATAAAACAATAGCGCTCGTTGGGAGGCAACCAACTTATATCTTTTTGCTTTTTGATTTTCTTTTCAATAAAATACCCAATTATGCTTATGTTTAGATGTCTTTTTGTGGTTTAAATTAGTGTTTGTGCCAAGCAAAGCCTTTGGGATTATGTTGGGTGATAGTTGATTCGATCTTGCTGAATAACAGAAACTTTTGCGTCCAGTAAAATAATTTTTAAAAATCACAGAAGCGACGAGAACTTATGAATTGTTTATAGAAGATTGATATACAAATTTCTCACGTTGTCCTAATTTTTTAGAATTTTTGGAGTTACAGAAGTATTCGAAATATCCAGATTGCTACACACTGTTCTGTTTTTGACAAATTCTGTTTTCTTTGCGTTGTGTGCTTGTTTTGATGATTCTATGGTTTCCTTTGAACTATTTTTGGCATAGAAATGTTGGAATACAGTAGATATAATACAAAAATAAAGTATGAATGGGTTTGCAACAGTACTTATAGTAGTGATTTGATTTCTTATACTAACGGATCTCACGAAGGTTTGTTGAGTTTTGTGTGATTGAACTTTTCAAGTTTTTGGTGAGATCGCGATGGAGGAAGGAATAAGGGTTAGCAAAAGGCTAAGCTTGGGGATGCCCGAGGCACCCCAAGATAATATTCAACAAGTATCAAGCAACTAAGCTTGGGGTTGCCCCCGAGTGGCATCCCCTCTTTCTTCTAACAACCATCGGTATTTTACTTGGAGCTATATTTTTATTCATCACATATTATGAGTTTTGCTTGGAGCGTCTTGTATGATACGATTCTTTGCTTGTTTTGCTTTTTATTTTGAGTCTTGAATCCTTGCTAGACACACCTATTTGAGAGAGCCAAAATTATGCTATGACTTGTTAGAATCGCTCTCTATGCTTCACTTGAATCTTTATGAGCTATGGAATTGCTCTAGTGCTTCACTTATATCTTTTTGAGCATGGTGTGCTTTAGTATTTTTGAACAAATGCTCTCATGCTTCAACTATATTTATCTGAGAGTTAATAATTTATTTTAAGAAATTCTCTCTTGCTTCACTTAAATTAATTTGAGAGAAAGAAATATGATGTTCATGGTCTTCACTTATATTTGTTTGAGCTTATTAAAAGCAACATATGAAACTAGTTCCAAAGTGATAGATATCCAAGGAGGATATAATAAAAACTTTCATGGAGATCATTGGACAAAATAAACTTGATTCCTTGTAATATTTTTGCGATATGATGATATAATATGTGAGTCATGTTGATGAGTAATTATGCTTTAGTAAGAATATTGGTGTTAAGGTTTGTGATTCCATATGCAAGCACGAAAGTCAATAGTTATGCAATGAAATTACATCCTACTTGTGGTGCATTATTCGGTGTTAGTTATTCTTAATTCTTGCTTATGAGATTTTTTGTTTCTTGTTTGGATGCTTCTCAATCTTTGGCTAGCCTTCATTTGCACTAAGTATGATCACTACTTGTGCATCCAAAATCCTTTAAACCAGTGTAGCCATATGAGTCCACTATACCTACCTATATGCGGTATTCTTTTGCCGTTCTAAGCAAATTTGTATGTGCCATCTCTAATTTTTAAAATAAATTCCTCTTTTGTGTGCTCGTACTGCTCATGAAACGATAGGGGGTGGCTGATATATTTCCATGCTAGATATGTTATTCTCAAGACGATTGTTTATTCACTTGTCATTGCATGAGAGTACGCCAAAGGTATTAGGGATGCCCAGTCCTGAAATGAAAAATGAATTTACTTTATGTTTTCAAATAATAAATTCCTTGGGAAGTGTTGGTATGGAAGGCACCCGCGGATACGGCTAGCCATGGAAAGTGAAAGTGTGGTGGAAAAAGGAATAAACTTTATTTTCTGTTTGGGAACCGCCTATGATATATATAGCATGGAAAGTACTGGGAACTACTCGATCATTTTCGTTGACGGGAAAAGCATGCCACCCAAAATGTTTTTATCGCTATCTTTTTCGCTTTGAGCTCTGGCACCTCTACAAATCCCTACTTCCCTCCGCGAAGGGCCTTTCTATTTACTTTATGCAATTTTTTTTATTTGAGTCTCCATCTTCTCTTATAAAGCACCAACTAAGGGGCACTATGATCGTACTTGAGCATTGGGTGTAGCTAATATGCGAGTGTGTTTCATGAATGGATCAATGATTGAGCATAATGGGCTAGGGATAACTTGCTTTAGCATTGATATTTTGAAAGACATGGTTGCTTGTTGATATGCTTGAGTATTAAAGTCCTCATGTCAAAACTAGACTATTGCTTTGAACCATATAAAAGCCCAAATGGCCATGCTATAAATAAAAGAATATGTGATGAACAAGTTTGGCAGCATTCCACATCAAAAATTCTGTTTTTATCATTTACCTACTCGAGGACGAGCAGGAATTAAGCTTGGGAATGCTGATACGTCTCCAATGTATCTATAATTTTTTATTATTCCATGATGTTATATTATCATTCTTGGATGTTTTACAATCATTTTACAATCATTTTTATCATTTATTGGGACTAAACTATTGACATAGTACCAAGTGCCAGTTGTATTTTCTGCTTGTTTTTTACATCGCAGGAAATCAATACCAAACGGAGTCCAAACGCAGCGAAACTTTTTGTGGATTTTTTCTGGACCGAAAGACACCAGATGGGCCAAGAAAGTACCTGAGGGGTGCTCCGAGGGGAGCACAACCCACCAGGGCGCGTCTGGGAGCCCAGGCGCGCCCATGTGGGTTGTGCTCACCTCGGTGGCCTCCTGCGCCACCTGTTTGCTCTATAAATACCCCAATATTCCAGAAACCCTAGGGGAGTCCACGAAAATCAATTCCAGTCGCCGTAAGTACCAGAACCACCAGATCCAATCTAGACACCATCACAGAGGGGTTCATCATCCTCATTGGTGCATCTCCGATGATGTGTGAGTAGTTCATTGTAGACCTATGGGTCCATAGTTAGTAGCTAGATGGCTTCCTCTCTCTCTCTCTCTTTTGATTATCAATACAATGGTCTCTTGGAGATCTATTTGATGTAACTCTTTTTGCGGTGTGTTTGTTGGGATCCGATGAACTTTGAGTTTACGATCAGATCTATGTTTTTATCCATGAAAGTTACTTGAGTCTTCTTTGATCTCTTATATGCATTATTACTTATAGCATCGTATTTCTTCTTGGAATATTTTGTTTAGTTAGGCCAACTAGATTGAATTTTCTTGCCTTGGGAAGAGGTGCTTTGTGATGGGTTCGATCTTACGTGATTGATGCCAGTGATAGAAGGGGAACCGACACGTATGTATCGTTGCTATTAAGGATAACAAGATGGGGTCTATTTCTACATAAATAGATCTTGTCTACATCATGTCATCGTTCTTATTGCATTACTCCGTTTTCCATGAACTTAATACACTAGATGCATGCTGGATAGCGGTCGATGTGTGGAGTAATAGTAGTAGATGCAAGCAGGGGTCGGTCTACTAATCCTGGATATCGTCATGATTATTTGAAGTTCTATCAACTGCCCAACAGTAATTTGTTTACCCACCGTATGCTATTTTTCTCGAGAGAAGCCACTAGTGAAATCTACGGCCCCCAGGTCTCTTCTTTATTATATTTGCCTTCCCAATCTATTTTTATTTGCTTTTATTTTCAGATTTATATTTCCAAAAACTCAAAAATACCTTGCTGCACTTTATTTTATTTTTCTTTTATTTGAGATCTATTTATCCAATCTATCATATTTTATCCCGTCTACTTGCCAATTTCTGGCGCCGTTACCCGAAAGGGATTGACAACCCCTTTAATACGTCGGGTTGCGAGTATTTGTTATTTGTGTGCAGGTGCCGTTCACGTAGTGTTGCATGGTTATCCCACTTGTTCGATAACCTTGGTCTCACCACTGAGGGAAATATCTACCGTACCTGTGCCACATCATCCCTTCCTCTTTGGGGAAATACCGACGTAGTTCAAGCCGCATGAAAAGGAATTTATGGCTCTGTTGCCGGGGAGATATTGTCAACATCTACCAGGTTCCTAATCACAAATCTCATCTCCTTGCACTTTATATTATTTGCCATTTGCCTCTCGTTTCCCTCTCCCCACTTCACAAAAATTTGCCGTTTTATTCGCCCTCTTTTCCGTTCGCCTTTTTCTCGACAGATCTATCTTTTTGCTTGCAATCATGAGTGATTTCGGTATGGCAGAAGCAGATGATGGCCTAACTCCTAAAATTGGACGATCTGGCAATCTGGATGCTAAAACTTTTGTTTTGGGGCAAGGGAATGTTATCAGAATAGAACGTATGCAAGAATTTTCCAACTGTATTGGAAATTTAAGTCTTGATGATGTTCCTATACTTAAGAGGACTAAATCTTATGCGGAAGCTATTTCAGCACTAGTTCTGAAACTTGAACAGTACTCATCCTACCTTGCAAAGATTCTTTTTTTGAGTTACCCATTATAACGAACCCCAAGGCTAAAAAGTTGGCTACTCTTGTTCTTATGAATGAATTTGACTACATAATATGGGAAGCTAGGGAAATCTTTGATTTTTATGGTATGAATCCTGAAAAACCCATGATAGACGAAATTCTTTATAATAGTGATTATGCATTAAGACATTTGCTTGGGGATAATCAAATCTTTGATGACAATCTTAAAAAGGAAGTCCCTGTTTTAGATATAATCCAACAAGTTTTCAATGATGTTAATCAACATTATTCTTGGGTTGTTGCCGGAAACCAAAGAGGTTATGATGATAAGCGACTTGATCGTGCTAAGGTTTCCATGGATAATGTGTTTTATGTTGTTTTTGCAAAACCTCCTGACAAAAACACCTCTAAGGAAATTAAGGAGAAAGATGACAATACTTAGATCCTTTGCGTTATACCTACCTAGGGGCATAAAATGATAACGCTCGTTGGGAGGCAACCCAACTTGTATCTTTCTGCTTTTTGGTTTTCTTGTTGTTTGCAATAAAATACCGAATTATGCTTCTGTTTAGATGTGTTCTTGTGGTTTAAATTAGTGTTTGTGCCAAGCAAAGACTTTGGGATTATATTGGGTGATAGTTGATTTGATCTTGCTGAAAAATAGAAACTTTTGCATCCAGTAAAATAATTTTTAAAAATGATAGAGGCGACGAAAAATTATATTTATTTTACAGAAGATATATAACAAATTGCTCACATTGTCCTAATTTTTCAGAATTTTTGGAGTTATAGAAGTATTCAAAATATCCAGATTGGTACAGACTGTCCTGTTTTTGACAAATTGTGTTTTCTTTGCGTTGTGTGCTTATTTTGATGATTCTATGGTTTCCTTTGAAGAGTTTTTGCCATAGAAAAGTTGGAATACAATAGATATAATGCAAAAATAAAATATGAATGGGTTTGCAACAGTACTTATAGTAGTGATTTGATTTCTTATACAGTACGCCAAAGGTATTAGGGATGCCCAGTCCCGAAATGAAAAATGAATTTACTTTATGTTGTCAAATAATAAATTCCTTGGGAAGTGTTGGTATGGAAGGCACCCGTGGATAGAGCTAGCCATTGAAAGTGAAAGTATGGTGGAAAAAGGAATAAACTTTATTTTCTGTTTGGGAACCGCCTATGATATATCTAGCATGGAAAGTATTGGGAACTACTCGATCATTTTCGTTGACAGGAAAAGCATGCCACCCAAAATGTTTTTATTGCTATCTTTTTCGCTTTGAGCTCTGGCACCTCTACAAATCCCTACTTCCCTTCGCGAAGGGCCTTTCTATTTACTTTATGCAATTTTTATTTTTACTTGAGTCTTCATCTTCTCTTATAAAGCACCAACTAAGGGGCACTATGATCGTACTTGAGCATTGGGTGTAGCTAATATGCGAGTGTGTTTCATCAATGGATCAAAGATTGAGCATAATGGGCTAGGGATAACTTGCTTTAGCGTTGATATGTTGAAATACATGGTTTCTTGTTGATATGCTTGAGTATTAAAGTCCTCATGTCAAAACTAGATTATTGCTTTGAACCATATAAAAGTGCAAATGTCCATGCTATAAAGTAAAGAATACGTGATGAACAAGTTAGGCAGCATTCCACATCAAAAATTCTTTTTTTAGCATTTACCTACTCGAGGACGAGCAGGAATTAAGCTTGGGGATGCTGGTACGTCTCCAATGTATCTATAATTTTTTTCCATGTTGTTATATTATCATTCTTGGATGTTTTACAGTCATTTTACAAATATATCATTTTTTGGGAATAAGCTATTGACATAGTGCCAAGTACCAAACGGAGTCCAAACGCAGCGAAACTTTTTGTGGATTTTTTCTGGACTAGAAGACACCAGATGGGCCAAGAAAGTACCTGAGGGGTGCTCCGAGGGGAGCACAACCCACCAGGTCGCGCCTGGGGGCCCAGGCGCGACCAGATGGGTTGTGCCCACCTCGGTGGCCTCCCGCACGGCGTCTTTGCTCTATAAATACCCCAATATTCCAGAAATCCTAGGGGAGTCGACGAAAATCAATTCCAGCCGCGCAAGTTCTAGAACCACTAGATCCAATCTAGACACCATCACGGAGGGGTTCATCATCCTCATTGGTGCCTCTCCGATGATGCGTGAGTAGTTCATTGTAGACCTACGGGTCCATAGTTAGTAGCTAGATGGCTTCCTCTCTCTCTTTTGATTCTCAATACAATGGTCTCTTGGAGATCTATTTGATGTAACTCTTTTTGCGGTGTGTTTGTTGGGATCCGATGAACTTTGAGTTTATGATCAGATCTATCTTTTTATCCATGAAAATTATTTGAGTCTTCTTTGATCTCTTATATGCATGATTACTTATAGCCTCGTATTTCTTCTTTGAATCTTTGGTTTAGTTAGGCCAACTAGATCGATTTTTCTTGCCATGGGAAGATGTGCTTTGTGATGGGTTCGATCTTACGGTGCTTGATCCCAGTGACAGAAGGGGAACCGACACACATGTATCGTTGCTATTAAGGATAAAAAGATGGTGTCTATTTCTACATGAATAGATCTTGTCTACATCATGCCATCGTTCTTATTGCATTACTCTGTTTCTCCATGAACTTAAAACACTAGATGCATGCTGTATAGCGGTCGATTTGTGGAGTAATAGTAGTACATGCAGGAAGGAATCGATCTACTAATCTTCGACGTGATGCCTATATAATGATCATTGCCTGCATATCTTCATGATTATTTTAAGTTCTATCAATTTCCCAGCAGTAGTTTGTTTACCCACTGTATGCTTTTTTTCTCGAGAGAAGCCACTAGTGAAATCTACGGCCCCCGGGTCTCTTCTTTATTATATTTGCCTTTGTGGTCTATTTTTATTTGCTTTTATTTTTAGATCTATATTTCCAAAAACCCAAAAATACCTTGCTGCACATTATTTTATTTTGCTTTTATTGGGGATCTATTTATACAATCTATCATATTTTTATCACGTCTACTTGCCAATTTCTAGCGTCGTTACCCGAAAGGGATTGACAACCCCTTTAATACGTTGGGTTGCGAGTATTTGTTATTTGCGTGCAGGTGTCATTCATGTAGTGTTGCCTGGTTCTTCTACTAGTTCGATAACCTTGGTCTCATCATTGAGGGAAATACCTACTGTAAATTTGCTGCATCATCCCTCCCTCTTTGGGGAAATACCGACATAGTTCAAGCCGCATCACTCAGCCATAGGTTCTATCATGTATGCTATGCTATGTACCAAACCTGATGTGTGCCTTGCCATAAGTCTGGCAGGGAGTTACCAAAGTAATCCAGGAGTGGATCACTGGACAGCGGTCAAGAACATCCTGAAGTACGTGAAAAGGACCAAGGATATGTTTCTCGTTTATGGAGGTGACAAATAACTCGTCGTAAATGGTTACGTTGATGCTAGCTTTGACACTGATCCAGATGACTCTTAGTCACAAACCGGATACATATTTATATTGAATGGTGGAGCTATCAGTTGGTGCAGTTCCAAGCAAAGTGTCGTGGCGGGATCTACATGTGAAGCGGAGTACATAGCTGCTTCGGAAGTAGCGAATGAAGGAGTCTGAATGAAGGAGTTCATATCCAATCTAGGTGTAATACCTAGTGCATCGGGTCCAATGAAAATCTTTTGTGACAATACTGGAGCAATTGCCTTGGCGAAGGAATCCGGATTTCACAAAAGAACCAAACACATGAAGAGACGCTTCAACTCCATCCGTGATCAAGTCAAGGAGGGAGACGTAGAAATTTGCAAAATACATACGGATCTGAATGTAGCAGACCCGTGGGAGACTAAAGGAATATGCCCTAGAGGCAATAATAAAGTTGTTATTTTATATTTCCTTATTCATCATAAAGGTTTATTATTCATGCTAGAATTATATTGATCGGAAACCTAAATACATGTGTGAATATATAAACAAACACTATGTCCCTAGTGAGCCTCTACTTGACTAGCTCATTGATCAAAGATGGTTAAGGTTTCCTAACCATGGACATGAGTTGTCATTTGATAACAGGATCACATCATTAGGAGAATGATGTGATGGACAAGACCCATCCGTTGGCTTAGCATTATGATCGTTAAGTTTTATTGCTATTGCTTTCCTCATGTCAAATACATATTCTTTCGACTATGAGATTATGCAACTCCCGGGTACCGGAGGAATGCCTTGTGTGCTATCAAACGTCACAACGTAACTGGGTGATTATAAAGGTGCTCTACAGGTATCTCTGAAGGTTTTTGTTGAGTTGGCATGGATCGAGATTAGGATTTGTCACTCCGAGTATCAGAGAGGTATCTCTGGGCCCTCTCGGTAATACACATCATAAGCTTGCAAGCAAACGACTAAGGAGTTAGTCACGAGGTGATATATTACGGAACGAGTGAAGAGACTTGCCGGTAACGAGATTGAACTAGGTATGAAGATACAGACGATCAGATCTCAGGCAAGTAACATATCGATAAACAAAGGGAATAACATATGTTGTCATAACGATTCGACCGATAAAGATCTTCGTAGAATATGTAGGAGCCAATATGGGCATCCAGGTTCCACTATTTGTTATTGACTAGAGAGGTGTCTCGGTCATGTCTACCTAATTCTCGAACCCATAGGGTCCGCATGCTTAATGTTCGATGACGATATAGTATTACATGAGTTATGTGATTTGGTGACCGAATGTTGTTCGGAGTCCCGGATGAGATCACAGACATGACGAGGAGTCTCGAAATGGTTGAGAGGTAAATATTGGTATATAGGATGATAGTATTTAGACACTGGAAGTGTTCCAGGGTCACCGGGTACATATCGGGTCACCGGAAGGGGTTCCGGGCACCCCAGGCAAAAGATATGGGCCTTATGGGCCAAGAGGGGAAACGCACTAGCCACCAGGGGCTGTTTCGCCCCCCCCCATATGGGCCGAACCAGGGGGAAGGAAAGAGGGGAAGAGAAAGGAAAGGGGGGATTCGGCCTCCCCCTTCCCTTTCTCCCCCCTCCTCTTTCCTTCCCCCTCCGGCTAATATGGAAAGGGGGGCGCGGCCAAGGGGGAACCCAAGTAGGATTCGGTCATACTTGGGGCGCCTCCTGGCCTCTCCCCTCCCCCTCCCACCTATATATATGTGGGGGGCGCCCCTAGCACACACCAAACAATTGCCTAGCCGTGTGCGGCGCCCCCCTCCACCGTTTACACCCTCAGTCATATTTTCGTAGTGCTTAGGCGAAGCCCTGCGAGGATCACTTCACCATCACCGTCACCATGCCATCGTGCTAAGGAAACTCATCTACTACCTCAACGTCTTGCTGGATCAAGAAGGCGAGGGACATTACCGAGCTGAACGCGTGCAGAACGCGGAGGTGTCGTGCGTTCGGTACTTGATCGGTTGAAGCGCAAAGAAGTTCGACTACATCAACAGTGTTGAGAAACGCTTCCGCTTATGGTCTACGAGGGTACGTAGACACACTTGTCAGCGTTCTGGGAACGGGGGTCCCCAGACTTGCCTGCCTGCGACCCGTGGCGTGGCTCCACTCGCGGCCCAGTATGGCCCGTCTTCACCAACAAGCGCTCAAGACCCTCGCGAGGGGCCAAGCCTCGCGAGGCGGATGACACAAGACCACCTCGGGAGTGGCCTCACCAGGCTGGCTCGTGAGGGGCGGAGAGATCAAGGCAAGGCGAACCTCGCGAGGTTCCTACGACCTCAGCCATGACGACCAAGACCAGGCGGGCGCCAGCGTGCACAGTGTCCTTGTTTCCTCTTTGGTGCTAAGGAGGCAAGCGCAGGCGAGGTGTATCGAGGCATCAGGCAATGGTTTCTATATCGGTGCAACGAGACCAAGACCAGCAGGACGGCAGGACGGAGGTCACCGTGGAGCCCAAGACGGCGTCACCACCAGAGCCTTTGGCAGGCAAAGACCACCTTTAGTCGGGATAGCTGGGACTAGCTGTCCCCTTTCAAATTGGCCGTTGTTGGCTCCCTTCCCGCTCAATATTTAGGGAGAGGACCAGGGCCTCTATAAATAGGACTAGCCACCATAGTAGGAGGCAAATCAGCCTGAACTGATTCAGACCTTCCTCACACCCGCCAAGCACAAGAACACCTCGCCTCAGGAGGCTGTTCTTCCCCTTGTACTGTTCATCCTCAACCCGAGAGGCAATCCACCACACCACACTGGAGTAGGGTATTACACCACAACGGTGGCCCGAACCATTATAAATCTCATGTCTCTTGTGTTGCGGGTTCGTCGAGCTAGGCTTTGAGATTGCGGCGAGGCTGAGGGCGTGATTAGGTAGGGGGAAATCTTCATGCGCACCCCAGTGTTCGAACCTCAAGGGTTTTGCCGGAACCCGAAATCCGACATTTGGCGCGCCAGGTAGGGGAGCGCCGAAGCTTTCCTTCCATCGATCTGCGTCCCGTCGCTTCATCGCATCCATGGCGGATGCTCGCCGAGCTCGCGCTGAGCGCCGGGCCACCCTCGCCGCCCGCGTTGCTCAGACGGCTCCCGTCGGCGGGCCTCCCCGTCGTTCTCCATCACCTACCGCGAACGCTGCCACCGGCCCGGCGGGGAACGAGCAGCAAGCATCCTCGCTGCACCCCTCGGTGCGGCGGGACGGCCGCACCGCCACTCCGTCGCTGACCCCGGCTGGCTCGTCGTCTCACGCTCGTCGCGCTCCCACGGACGCGCAGGCTGCATTGTGCATGGCATGCGAACTCCAGCGCTACCGCCCCGCCGACGACCTCTACGAGGACTGGCTGGACCGCATCACCGAGCTCGTCAGCGCCGCAGGGGGCTCCCCTGCGCCCTCCCTCTCGCTGCCTCGCCCTTCGTCAGCTGCGGGCGACGTGGCTCATGGAGCGCCACCTCCACCACCTGTGCACCAACACAGCGTCTTGGCGCCAAGGCATGCGGCCCCCCGGCGCGACCCGCCCCGTGAGGCACCCGTGCGCGAAGAAGGAATCTGCCAAGAAGTTCCTCATCCGCAAGAAAATGCTCCCACGCTCCCAGCACCACTGCGACAAGACCGTGCACCGCCTGCGGTGGCGGTGCGCGGACATCAAGGGCAGGCTCCGCATCAGCAAAGGGTCCCGGTGGCCACTGCGGGCTGCCGCACCTTCATTCCTGAGCTGCGTAGCGTCGCATAGCCGGGCAAGTTCAAGCCAGACCTGCCTCCACGCTACGACGGCACCCTCGACCCCGCGGAATTCTTGCAGCTCTACAAACTGAGCATTGAGGCGGCCAACGGCGACAAAAAAGTCATGGCGAACTATTTCCCCATGGCTATCAAGGATGGTGCCCGCTCATGGCTCCTGAACCTGCCCCCAGGCTCCATCTCCTCCTGGAACGAGATGCGCAACCGCTTTGTCGCCAACTTCCAGGGCACTCACGACCGCCCTCCGGCCGCGGGTGACCTGCGTCGTGTCAAGCAGCAGCCAGGAGAGACCCTCCAGAAGTACATACAGCGCTTCAACAACGTTCGCCTCAAGATCCCCAAGGTGACGGACGAGGCCATCATCTCCGCGTTTTCTGATGGCGTCTGTGACGTCAAGATGAAGGAGGAGCTCGCCATCCACGAGGAGTTGTGCACGTCCCTGGAGTTGTTCAACCTGGCGACCAAGTGCGCAAGGGCTGAGGAAGGGCGCCTTTCCCTTCTCGAGCTCCCAGCTGCCTACCTGGAGGAGAAGAAAGCCAAGGGCAAGGACGTGAAGCGCAAGGGAGTGGCTGTACTCGCAGCGGAGCCGGACACGAAGCGCGGCCGGGACCAGCCCGAGTCATCCAAGAGCAGCCGGCCGTTCTGCGCCTTCCACAACGTTCACAGCCACAACACCAACGACTATCAGGAGCTCAGGGCCATTCGAGATGGACGCCTCGGTCGACGCCCGAGCGCCACGACCGGGGCTACGGCCGAGGAGGAGGAGGCGGTGGAGGATGCTGGGACGACCGTGGCCCTCGCCAGGAGTGGCGTGACCGGCCTCGTGAGGACCGCTGGCAAGATCAGCCTCGCGAGGGCGCCTGGAGGGATCAGCCTCGCGAGGACCGCCCCCAAGGCAACGCTAGTCTTCGTCCGCTGCCGCCGCCGCCAAGAAGGAACGACACCCACCATCAGGACGAGCGGGCTAGGGGCTTCCAGGAGCCGCGGGCTATTGCCTGAATCCTGGGTGGAGCTCAGCCTCTCAGTGAATCTTCAAGCAGTTTGCTCGCGAGGTGAACGCAGTCCTCCCCAGGCTCGAGGCCACACGCCCGCTTAGGTGGTCCAAGTGCGCCAGGCGCCCTCCCAATGCTTTGCTCACCCGTCATCAGCAACGTACAAGTCACCAAGACCCTCATAAACGGCAGCGCAGGGCTTAACCTCCTGTCCGTTGAGACGTTCGACAGCCTTCAAGTGCCCTACGATCAGCTTCAGCCTACCAAGCCCTTCTCAGGAGTGACCGACGGTTCCACCACGCCGATAGGGCAGGTCCGCCTCCCTGTCACCTTCGGACAGCGCGACAACTACCGCACCGAGCTCATCGACTTCGACGTCGCCCACATCCGCCTGCCATACAACGCCATCCCCGGGTACCCGGCCCTGGACAAGTTCATGGCAGTGACACACCACGGCTACAACGTCCTCAAGATGCCAGGAAGTGGCGGGATCATCACAGTCCCCTGCGAAGAAAGAGATGCGGTGTGCTCCCTCGAGCGCGCCTTCCAAGCAGCGTCAATCGAAGACCCCGACAGCAATGCAGCACAGTACCCTCCTGAGGTCGTCCCCAAGAAGAAGAAGTAGCTACTCCGCTCAGGGTCTCAGGAGAGCGGCGCTGCAAGTGGAGCCACGTTAGGATCAGCGCCCGCGCCTGGGGCGCCTCCCTCCCTCGCATAGGAAGGCGCGCCTGGCGCCCTCCTCGGGAAGGGCCCGGGGGCTCTCTTCTGGAGGGCCTCCGACCTTGCCAATGTCACGAGGGATGCGCTCGGGCACCACGTGGAGGCGTGCTTCGCAGCATGTTTCCCTCAGGAGGACACCGGGCGAGGAGCACCCAGCGCTCAGGAGTTCATTGCGAAGACCACTCAGGAACTGCAGGATGCAAGAGCCATGCGCGGCAACCGCCGCTCACCTGGCGCAGCTCCCCATCCAGGTGAGGATGGCGGGTTGCGCGTCTGCATCGACATCCCAGGGCTCAACAGGGTCGCATCTCAGGAGCTTTTCTGGACTTCGCGCGTGGGCCGCTGCGAGGGCCCGCCTCACATCCACGTTCACATGCCTTTTGGCCTGCCAAGTGTGGCGTCCGCCTTCTAGCGCAACCTGCGGAGCATCCTGGCAGCTCAGGAGGCCAGGCACCACGCCGTTCTAGCAGAGATGGAGATGGTCCTCAAGGAACCACCTGGCCCCCAGAGCCTCCCAAGGCTCAGGGTCCCGGTGGATCATGAGGAGCAACCCCTTCACCATGCGTCTTCAGCTGCCCCGGCATTCCTTCAACAACATAACCAGGTGACATTTTTCAAGTTTATTCACCTGGGAGCGCCCCTCGGGCTGCATCATTCCCAAGCCACGTGGGTCCGTCCCTGTGGCATGTATCCCTTTACATCTTTGGCTTACTCTGTTGGGGGCGCCCCTCGGGCTGCATCATCCCCAAGCCGCTCGGGTCCAGCCCAATGGCATGTATCATTCAAGCATTTACCTAAGCTAGTCTGCTTTTCATGCTTAGCCTATCTGTGATTATCACCTGCTTGACTGCCGCCCACCATGGGAGCCACGCGTCGATCGTCTTTCTTCAGGGCCCTTCGCATAAGAAGGCTAGGCACAGTGTCTGTGCTCGGGCCCGTCCCTGCAGCGTCGATAAATCCAACGGCTGAGCTCTGTCTGGCGGGCCGGCCCCGTTCATGTCACCTCCTGGGGTCGTTGGTGCTTGGCCTTCTCACGTGATAACCTCAGGAGATTCGTTCGGCGCAGGTAGTCTAACCTTCTCACAGGACCACCGCAGCCATCAAGAATCAAGACCAGGCGCAACCCGCCTTGAGGTAGGGCCTCGTGAGTCCCGCGCTGGCTCATGAGTGCCCAGACACACCTCGTCTAGCCCTGCCGTGCAAGCCACGTGTCAGGGCGGGGCTGTACACGCCCCGGGGGCTCTCCGTAGTAGGGAGCCCCCTCCCACGTACCAGTGGAAGCACCATGCTCCATGCTGGCCATCGACACTGCCGAGGAGCGGCTATGCCTGTGCAAGTGCGGAAGCGCCATGCTCCGCGCTGGTGATAAACAACTGAGGGCGGCCTCGCGGCCGTATCAACCTCAGGGAGCCCTTGAGCTTAGTGTCTGGCCTCATTGCAACACCTCCCCTCGGGAGAGTCACGCGAGGGGGCTGGGCACGGGGGCTGCGCTCGGGTCACGCCCAAGTGTACGCCACCCAGCCAGGTCCCCCGGACCTGGTCGTCACTCTCCCCTCCCGAGCCGAGCCTCGGCGAGGACAAAGGTATGAAGGTCGTTTGAGCGCTAAGGGGGATTTTTCCTGAGCATCGCAACTCAGGAGCCTAACTGGCCACGTAGCCCCTCACTCCTCGGACTCGTCCTGCTGATCCGGACGACCCAACGGCGGTTGAGGTATGCGCGGGGTCGGGCCCTGCCGACGTAGAACACTAGACCTACCTTTGCATCTCCTTTCCATAAGCTGTTTGCGCGTTAAGGGGGATTCCTAAGAATCGCGAGTCAGGAGCCTAACTGGCCACGTAGCCCCTCACCCCTTGGACTCGTCCTGGTGATCCGGACGACCCAACAGCGGCTGAGGTATGCGTGGGGCCGGGCTCTGCCGACGTAGAACGTAAAGCAAATGGGAGGGAAATCGCAAAATCTCAAAACAAATATTACAAGACATGTTGTTCTTCGAGTATCAAACGCAAGTTTAAACGCCTCCACGAGGCATGGTACATGTTGCAGGAGTCTAGACAGGAAAGGAGCCGCAAGCAAGTCATTGCTAGACACCGCCGGCACCCGCAAGAGGCGCTCCTTCCTAGGTGGCATCACCTTCACATGTACCACCAGCTGGGGCTGCAGGATTAGTAGCATCGCCGGTCGAAGGCGCGGGAGCGAAGGCGCGGAACTTCTTCAGCAGGGCCTCCACCTGACCCTTCATGACTGCAGCAGCGGCTGCGCAGTGCTCGTCGTCCACAGGCTCCAGCGGCTTGTCAAGGCGGGCGGCAGGATCGCGAAGATGGAGGTGGCTGAAGACGCGCGTCAGCGCAGCTGAAGAAAGGACGCGAGCCTCTTCCTCTGCCATGGGGCCGATGCCACTCATGACTTCCTCAAGCGCCTCGACCAAGTAGGGAAGCAGCTGGGCGGGGCCGTCCTCGTCGGTGGTCAGCGGTCTCTCCAGGCCCTTCTCATAGAGTGTCCTCAGTGCCACACGAGACCTCTCCTCGAGGAACGCGAAGGCCGCGCGGTCCTCGGCCAGAAACTTTGCCTTGGCATCAAGTTCGGCCTTCTCCGCCTCCACCTTCCGCTCCAGCTCCTCCAGCCCGCCGCGCTCAGTGGCCTGCGCCTTCGCCGACTGCTCCAGCTCGGGGTCACGACCCTTGATGGCGTCCTCCCAGGCCTTCATCTTCTCCTCCTCCACCTTGCGGCTACGGGCTTCTTCTACACGCTCGTTGCGCAGGGTCTTCAGCTCGGCCTCCAACGCCCGGTAGCGATCCTGGGCGGCCTCAACGTCCTTCAGCGCCGCCTCGCGAGCAGCCGCTGCTTGGGCGGCGGCCTGCTTCTCCTTCTCAGAGGTCACCGTGGCCTGGCTCAGCGCCGCCCGAACGGACACGTCAGACTGGAGCTAGCCAGAGACTAGCTCCAGGCGCCCAGCCACCAGGAGGGGGTCGGCGCCCTGAAGATCTTCTCGCAGTCTGGTCATCTCAGAAAGAGCGCTCTCCAAGACGTCAGGGGAGGCGGAAGGACCTGGAATCAGCGGTGCAGCAGCAGGAGGAGGAGAAGGTATCGTCACCATAGCCTGGGAGACTGGTGGCTCCTGAGCCTTGGAGACTTCAGCAGCCGAGCCGGACACCGGTGCCTCCGGAGCTAGTGGGGCCACGGGGGCTGACTCCTCCCAAGGATTCTCCCCTGGCCTCGTGAGGACGACCGGGCCGGAGAGACATGAGCGCCAACGCTGCCCTTCTCCATGGAGGGAGACACAGCCAGAGCAGGCGGGTTGGTCCCGAGCAGCACCACCGCCGCCTCCTTCCTCTTCTGCGCCGCAGGAGTCGGCCTAATCGCACAGTGGAGAAGCGTCAAGGTCAAGCAGCAGAAGCAAGAATGAAACAAGGCAAGAGCACTTACTGGTCCACCGAGGTGTAGTTCACCTTCCTCTTGCTAAGCTTGAAGCCCGAGAGCCTCCCAGCCTGGGGCGCGGGCGCGCGGGCTCCAGGAGCAGAAGGAGGGGCAGCAGATGGACCAAAAGCAGCCCTAGGCAGCGTCAGAGCAGGAGCAGCACCTCGGGAGATCAGAGCCGACCTGCCCCTCATCGGGATCTCAGGCGGCTCCCCCCTCTGGAGGGCATCGGACTCATCGTCGTCGTCAGGCAGGGTGCAAAGGATGTCAGCCTTGCGCAAGGGGGAGGTCTCCCCATCCCCTCGGGGGTCGCCTCCGAGTCGTGCTCCTCGTCTTCCTCCTCTTCCTCCTCCTGGCGATAGTCGTCATAAGACACGTCCACCGGCGATGTCGCAGCCGGGACAACAGGAGGCGCTGGTGGCACCACCCCGCGCCCATCAACGGTTGGCATGGCAGCCACAACCTGCGCCCCGTCCTTGCGGCAGAACAAGGGAACGAAGGCACTCGGCGGGTATTCTTGGTCGTCTCCGACCAGGAGGCAGAGAGCTACGGCCAACTCTTCGTCAGGCAAGGCCTCCGAGCTCAAGCTAAGCTTGTCCTCTTTGCCCCCAATCCTCCATAAGAGGCATGTACGCGCCTGAAGAGGGGCCACGCGCAGCATCAGGAATTCCCTCAGGAGCATGGCCCCTGTCACCTTCGCCGCCTTCGCGTTGCCCGGCTTCTTGTCGGCATTCATCTTCTCCAGCACCGACGTCGCCCGGTCATCAGTGAGCTTCGCACGAGACCACCCCGCGTTAGACTGGGGTATCTCCGTCGGCGGCACCAAGCGTGGGTGGACGCACTTGGCGTCCATCATGACCCACTTGCTCCTGAAGCTGTCGGCCTTCTTCCCAGCCTTCGAGATCGAGTTGGCCTTGCCAGCCGCGATGAAGTTGGCGCACCCGGAGGTACGACCATCGTTGATGCGAAGGAAGAAGAACTGGCGCAGCAGAGCCACGGACAGCATCACGCTGACATACGCCTCGCAGTAGAAGGCGAAGATCGACAGAAGGAGAACAGAGTTGGGATGGAGATGCAGCGCCTACAGCCCGTAATGGCTAAGGACCTCATAGAAGAAATCGGACAAGGGGGGACCAACCCCGCGACAACGCTGCTCATGAAGAAGGGGAAGAAGGTGCTTCCCGCGGGCTCCGGCACGGCAGAGCCAGCCCGGAGCTTGGTCTTCCCCCTCTCGTTGCTCTCTCCCGCCGTCGGTAGACGCATGACGGCGAGGTTCTTCTCCGAGACATTGGACGCATCCAGAGCCGGCTCGTACTAGGCGGGCGGCGAAGAAACCTTGACCTTCTGGGGCACCATTGGTCGCTGTTTCGGAAGGGGATGGGAGCAGATCTGGAGATTTCGGAAGCAAGGGGCGAGAAAGGGGATCTGGAGCAAGGCGGAAGAAAGCAATGAAGGCAAGCGTAGCCCGCGCCAGCCTTTTGTCAGACGGGCAATTGTCGAGGCAGCGTGGGGAAGCGGAGACGCCCACGTCCAATCAATCGCCATGCGTCGACCAAGGCCGCAGGCTGTTGGGGCCCGCGGTGCTCCGCACTTGCCCTTTGGCTTTGCCTCGAAGCCAAGTCCGAGCGCGCCTTGGGCCCGGGGGCTACTATTGGCGTTCTGGGAACGGGGGTCCCTAGACTTGCGTGCCTGCGGCCCGCGGCGTGGCTCCACTCGTGGCCTAGTACGGCTCGTCTTCACCAACAAGCGCTCAAGACCCTCGCGACGGGCCAAGCCTCGCGATGCGGACGACACAAGACCTCCTCGGGAGTGTCCTCACTAGGCTGGCTCGCGAGGGGCGGAGAGATCAAGGCAAGGCGAACCTCGCGAGGTTCCTACGATGTCAACCATGACGACCAAGACCAGGCGGGTGCCAGGCGGGCGCCAGGGCGCATAGTGTCCTTGTTTCCTCTTTGGTGCTAAGGAGGCAAGCGCAGGCGAGGAGTACCGAGGCATCATGCAAAGGTTTCCATATCGGTGCAACGAGACCAAGACCAGCAGGACGGCAGGACGGAGGTCACCGTGGAGCCCAAGACAGCGTCACCACAAGAGCCTTTGGCAGGCGAAGACCACCTTTAGTCAGGATAGCTTGTACTAGTTGTCCCCTTTCAAATTGGCCGTTGTTGGCTCCCTTCCCGCTCAATATTTGGGCAGAGGACCAGGGCCTCTATAAATAGGACTAGCCACCACAGTAGGAGGCAACTCAGCCTGAACTGATTCAGACCTTCCTCACACCCACCAAGCACAAGAACACCTCGCCTCAGGAGGCTGTTCTTCCCCTTGTACTGTTCATCCTCAACCTGATAGGCAATCCACCACACCACACTAGAGTAGGGTATTACACCACGACGGTGGCCCGAACCAGTATAAATCTCATGTCTCTTGTGTTGCGGGTTCGTCGAGCTAGGCTTTGAGATTGCGGCGAGGTTGAGGGCATGATTAGGTAGGGGGAAATCTTCGTGCGCGCCCCAGTGTTCAAACCTCAAGGGTTTTGCCGGAACCCGAAATCCGACAACACTCTCCCCCTCGTTGCTATGCATCTCCATGGATAGATGATTGCGTGTGCATAGATTTTTTTTGTTTTCCATGCAACGATTCCCAACAGGAACTTCTAGTGATTTACGATGCCGGTGATGATGATATGTGTCGGTTCAACTTGTATACTTTTTGTAGCGATGAAACTTTGTGATGTCCACGGTACCTGCCGAACTTGTGTAACGCTACTTTGTTAGTTTGGGTACGATGACCTGCGTACCTCTAGTTAATTAGCTTGCATACAATGAAGTTGCGTTGATTATCTATGTTTACTATATGTTGCATCTATTTTCTAACCCTTTATTTTTGTGTTGCTCAAGTATGTTTTGTTGCATATGATTGTACATTCTCTTGATGCAAGATGCATCTCTAATAGGTACCTAGATCCTTGATGGCGAAGAAGCAGTGCTATGTCGTGAATATAGGGAAGGTTCCGGGAGTGTACGACGAGTGGCCCAAGTGTCAGGCACAAGTGGACTGGTTCTTGGGCGCCAGCCATAAAGGGTTCAAAAGCAGACAAGAAGCAGAAGCTACTTACTTGAGGTTCACGCTAGCGCGAGAGAGGACTCATAACTGCCGTCTCATGTACTGCATAGTTCCGCTCTCACTCATAGTGATAGCTCTTCTCGTGTATATCATTGTTTAGATGGATGACGATGTAGTTGCAAGTATTCGATACTTGTATCGCTATTTTGAGATGATGACGAGAGACCACTTTGTGTTGGATGATGATTATGATGATGACATGATTTGATGAGACTATTTGTATGTGTATGCTATGATTACATTTGTATGTGTATGATATGCAAGAGATTATTCTATAAAGCCTGTACAAATACAAAAGAAATATGCAGAAAAAATATAAACTAATAAAACGAGCAGTAGCGAGGGGAATGAAGTTAGCAGCAGCGCGCACTTAGCAGTAACGCTGCTTATGGAAAAGTGCTACAGCTATTAGCACCAGCGCGTTCTGGTGAAGCCCGCTACAGCTACCTATGTATAGCAGTAGCACGCTTCAACCCTGAAAGGATCGAGAAGAGGTGTCTAGAGGGGGGTGAATAGACTCTAAGCAAGAAAAGTTGCAGTTTTTAATTTCTTTGAGTTGAGGTGGAGTTTTAGCACATGTTTAAATATTCACAATACATATCAAGCAAGCATGACAAGAGTGTATGAGCAACGGAGAGTAAAGCATGCAAATTGCAAGAATGTAAAGGGATGGGATTGGAGTGTGCAAACGCAATGTAGACTCGGAGATTTTTTATCCGTGGTTCCGATAGGTGGTGCTATCGTACATCCACGTTGATGGAGACTTCAACCCACGAAGGGTAACGGTTGCGCGAGTCCATGGAGGGCTCCACCCACGAAGGGTCCATGAAGAAGCAACCTTGTCTATCCCACCATGGCCGTCGCCCATGAAGGACTTGCCTCACTAGGGTAGATCTTCACGAAGTAGGCGATGGGATTGGAGTGTGCAAACGCAATGTAGACTCGGAGATTTTTTATCCGTGGTTCCGATAGGTGGTGCTATCGTACATCCACGTTGATGGAGACTTCAACCCACGAAGGGTAACGGTTGCGCGAGTCCATGGAGGGCTCCACCCACGAAGGGTCCATGAAGAAGCAACCTTGTCTATCCCACCATGGCCGTCGCCCATGAAGGACTTGCCTCACTAGGGTAGATCTTCACGAAGTAGGCGATCTCCTTGCCCGTACAAACTCCTTGGTTCAACTCCACAATCTTGACGGAGGCTCCCAAGTGACACCTAACCAATCTAGGAGACACCACTCTCCAAAAGGTAATAGATGGTGTGTTGATGATGAACTCCTTGCTCTTGTGCTTCAACATGATAGTCTCCCCAACACTCAACTCTCTCTCATAGGATTGGATTTGGTGGAAAGATGATTTGAGTGGAAAGCAACTTGGGGAAGGCTGGAGATCAAGATTTATGTGGTTGGAATGCAATATCTTGACCTCAACACAAGTGTAGGTGGTTCTCTCACAGAAAATGTATATTGGAAGTGTAGGCATGTTCTGATGGCTCTCTCCACGAATGAAGAGTGGGTGGAGGGGTATTTATAGCCTCCACACAAAATCTAACCGTTAGACACAATTCACCAAACTCGGTGGGACCGAATCAAAAAACTCGGTCAGACCAATTCAGTTCATAAGGTAACCATTAGGCATTTCGGTGGGACCGACTTGATCAACTTGGTGGGACCGATGTGCTAGGGTTAGGGTAAAACCTCATCTCGGTTTGACCGATTACACAAACTCGGTGGGACCAATTTTGGTAATAAGCAAAACAGAGAGTTTGTCAGGCAAACTCGGTGAGACCGATTACAAATCTTGGTGGGACCGAATAAATGCAACAGGCACCAGAGAGTTTGCAAGCCCATCTCGGTGAGACCGGGATCCCATCGGTGAGACCGAATTGATTAGGGTTTCTGGCAGTGGCTATGTCAACTGAACTCGGTGACGCCGGATAGAATGTTTTGGTGGGGCCAAGTTTGACTTTTGGTTTGGGACATATGTGGATATGAGAAAGTGGTTGAGGATTTTGGAGCATATCACTAAGCACTTTGAGCAAGTGAGCCATTAAGCAACATCTCATACCCTTTTAATAGTATTGGCTTTCCTATGGACTCAATGTGATCTTGGATCACTAAAAGTAAAAAGTAGAGTCTTGAGCTTTTGAGCTTGAGCCAATCCTTTGTCTTTAGCACCTTGAAGGGGTTCCATATCCTCTTGTCCACGCCACTCCATCTGTTGAACTTGTCTGAAATACACTAGATGAAAACATTAGTCCAATAAGAGATATGTTGACATTAATTACCAAAACCACCCAGGGAGCACTTTTGCTGTCAATCTCCCCCTTTTTGGTAATTGATGACAACATAGATCAAAGCTTTAGGTAAAGATAAAGAGAATAGTAGGTAAAGCTTTGGAAAGATATGTAACATGCATAGGCTCCCCCTACATGTATGCAGTCATGTCAATATGCAAAGTAAGAGCATGTGAATGCATAAACATGACAGAGCAAGCAATGAGTACAAATATGTAGTGTAACTTCATGCTCATGATTCCTTCTTGCAAACAATATGTACAATAGAAAGAGATCTTCATGCACATGAGTGTGATGCATATATTTACCTTGTGGTCTTGAGTTGGCTTAGGAAGAGATGAACATGAGTATACAAGGTTAGATAACACAGATATATCTGCTAGACAGAGCAAACAAAAAGAACCACAAGAGTACCAAGACTGGGATGACATGTAGAGAGTGAGTACTAGGTACTCTATTTGATATAGGCATGTCCCCAAAGATAAAAAGATATGCAAAGAATTCAAGGATGTCCTTCCCTAGCAGTCTTTCTCCCCCTGAATCTTATATTGGATAATGGGATATCATAGGGAAACAAAATCAGAGCAAAACAGATCAGATCACAGAAGCATAACACAAACATTTCTTTCCCCTCTTAAAGACATGTGACTTCTCTCCTCTTGAACACCAAGCATCTGGGGCCTTTGATGTGATTACTTTTCTCTCCTTTTTTCTCTCTCTTCCCCTTTTGAAGAGAATAAGCTTTGATGTGGTCTCTCTCTCCCCCTTTGACATCAATTTCCAAGAAGGGATCTTCTGGAGTGTGAGTCAAAATAGGTTTGGTCCTTGAGTCACAGAGCAAAGCAGCATATAAAATGTGATGCTGGTAGAGGACAAGAATCATTGAGTGGAGCTGGAACAAAAGTGTAGGAACAAGTGGGAAATTATCTTTTCTGCAGTGCAATCGGTGACACCAAGTTGTTTTCTTCAGTTGCACCGAACGGGTTCGGTTGAACCGAAAGTGACAAACCGGTGGGACCGAGTTCAACACAGAAAAAGAGCAATGGTCACCTCAGCTCACTAGACAAATAAGATCTCACAAAGATTTGCAAGGAATTAACTGAAGGATTTGCAATGAATTTGATGCAAGAAATGCAGAATGAAATAGAGAAAAGAAACACTAGAGAACTTCATCTAGAACTGGGCGGTGACAAAGTCACCTATGTTAGAGTATATTGACTGAGGAATCAAGTGAGAACACTTGATCATAAGTCATACGTTTAAGCTCAAAATGGGGTTACCATTTTTCGATTAAGCATTTTGATGTATTCGCATCTTGTTGAGCTGCTTTGACCCATGGCTTGGGTAAAGTTTCTCTAAGATGGAATAGCATACCTTGGGTGGTGGTGTTGATCCTGATCATGTAGTTGAACTTGTGTGGGTTGCTCCAGGTTGATTTAGCTCATCAAGAATTGAGAGCACCACTTGGATTTGAGTTCATCTACCTACATGGGTTAGTCTTGCAAGGAAGATCACTTGTGTATCCAACATGACAATCATGAAATTTGATATATAGTATTTGTCAAAGGATATGTTGAAGGGTTTCATGCTTCCTTGTCTTCAACCACCACGGTGTAGGGACTTGGTGATGTAGAGATTGCTCAAGATGTGAATGAGTTTGCAATCCCATGAATTTAGATTCATCCAAGTACCTACAAGGGTTAGATAGCATGCAAGGGTACAAATGTATCCAAGAAATATGATAATCATCATAAGAGAAAAAGTCAAGGATTAGTCATAGGCTCATGCCTTGCATATATCCAAATGGAGTTCCTACTCCAAGTTTGAAGCATCAATGATGTTCAATTCACCTCTCAAACGGCAAAAGACTTTCTCATCAAGCGGTTTGGTGAATATATCCGCCAATTGCTTATCGGTACGAACATGCTTAAGATCAATGTCCCCTTTAGCAACATGATCTCGAATGAAATGATGACGAACTTCAATATGCTTAGTTCGAGAATGTTGAACGAGATTGTGAGCAATCTTAATAGCACTCTCATTGTCACAAAGCAATGGAACATGTTTCACATTGATCCCATAATCTTTAAGAGTTTGGGTCATCCAAAGTAACTGAGCACAACATGAACCGGCGGCAATGTATTCTGCTTCGGCGGTGGTTAAGGATACCAAGTTTTGTTTCTTGGAGGACCAAGACACAAGAGATCTGCCAAGAAATTGACAAGTACCCGAAGTGGACTTTCTATCAACCTTGTCTCCGGCATAGTCCGAATCAGAATAGCCAACAAGATCAAAAGACGACCTCTTAGGATACCAAATGCCAAAAATTGGTGTATGTATTAAGTATCTCACTATCCTTTTCACAGCTTTAAGATGAAATTCTTTGGGGGGCGCTTGATATTGTGCACACATGCACACACTTAGCATGATGTCGGGACGGGAGGCACATAGATATAACAATGAACCAATCATAGATCGGTAAACCTTTTGGTCAACCGATTTGCCATCCTTGGTCAAGTCAAGATGTCCATTAGTAGGCATGGGAGTTTTCATACCTTTGCTTTCTTGCATGTTGAACTTCTTGAATAAGTCCTTGGTGTACTTTGTTTGAGAAACAAAGGTGCCTTCCTTAGTTTGCTTGATTTGCAAACCAAGAAAGAACTTGAGTTCACTCATCATAGACATCTCAAACTTCTTTGACATTAGCTTCCCAAACTTTTGACTAAAATGAGGGTTAGTCGAACCAAATATGATATCATCAACATAAATTTGGCACACAAATAATTCACCATTAACCCTTTTAGTAAAAAGAGTAGAATCTATTTTTCCAATTTCAAAGCCTTTTTCACTAAGAAACTTGGTCAAGCATTTATACCACGCTCTAGGAGCTTGTTTAAGACCATAAAGAGCTTTGTGGAGTTTGTAAACATGATCGGGTTTCTTAGGATTGATAAAGCCGGGAGGTTGTTTAACATAAACTTCCTCCTCAATTTCACCATTTAGAAAATCACTTTTAATGTCCATTTGGTACAAGGTGATATCATGGTGATTAGCATAGGCAAGTAACATGCGGATGGACTCAAGTCTAGCAACCGGGGCATATGTCTCACCGTAGTCCATACCTTCGAATTGAGTGTAGACTTGGGCGACGAGACGTGCTTTGTTGCGAACGACTTGACCATCTTCATCTTGTTTGTTGCGAAACACCCATTTGGTACTGATGATGTTGTGGTTGTTGTCAGGCTTCTCAACCAATGTCCACACTTGGTTTCTTTCAAAGTTGTGTAGCTCTTCATGCATAGCATTTATCCAATCCGGATCTTCCAATGCTTCTTCAACCTTAATAGGTTCAATGCTAGAGATGAATGAATAGTGTTCACAAAAATTAGCCAAACGAGATTTAGAGCGAGTGATTCTCCATGTTTGAATGTCATTGTAGATTTGCTCAACGGGGTGGTCACTGGCAACTCTTGCTCTAACTCATGAGAGCTTTTGTTTTGATCGGGGTGGAACATCTTCTTCATCATCTTGTTCTTCTTCTTGGCCTTCTTCATTGTTGACGTTGTTGTTCTCTTGTCGTGGTGGAGAAGGAGGTTGATGAGGTTCATCTTGGTGTACTTCCTCGTTTTCTTCATCTTGATGTGTCCCACTTGTGGATGCTTCTGTGTCAACTCTTGGTTCACCTTGTCGTGAGGTAGAAGCTTCCACTTGGACGGATGAGGTACTCTCCTTCACCTCCGTTGGATGAATCTTGCCAATAGACAAGTCTTGGATGGCTTCCGAAGGATCTTTGTCTCCTACATCAATTGGCAATTGCTCTACTTGCGAGCCATTAGATTCATCAAACTTCACATCTACCGTCTCTTCAACCTTTCGGTTGAAATTGTTGTAAACATGGTAAGTGTGTGAGTTTGAGCCATAACCAAGTAGGAAACCCTCATGAGATTTAGGAGAAAATTTAGAACGACGATGCTTATCAAGAATGTAACACTTTGAGCCAAATACTCGAAAGTATCCAACTTGGGGTTTGTTACCGGTGAGGATCTCGTATGCCGTCTTGCCGAGTAGCTTGTGAAGATACAAGCAATTTGTTGCGTGACAAGCCGTCTCAACCGCTTCTGCCCAAAAGTGTTTTGGAGCCTTGTACTCATCAAGCATCGTTCTTGCCATCTCAATAAGAGTCCGGTTCTTCCTTTCAACAAATCCATTTTATTGAGGCGTGTACGTAGCCGAGAACTCATGTGAAATCCCCTCTTCGTCAAGAAAGGTATCCACATTTGCGTTCTTGAACTCCGTTCCGTTGTCACTGCAAACCTTCTTGATCTTCGCTTCAAATTGGTTTTGGGCCTTCCTAGCGAAGCTCTTGAAGATCTTTTGAACTTGCGATTTATCATCAAGAAACAACACCCACGTAAATCTTGAAAAATCATCGACTATTACTAGACCGAATGAGTTACCACCGAGACTTTTGTAGGCATTGGGACCAAAAAGATCCATATGAAGTAGCTCGAGCGGTCTTCTCGTGGTCATGATGTTCTTCATGGGGTGACTTCCTCCTACTTGTTTTCCTGCTTGACAAGCACTGCACAATCTATCCTTGTCAAATATAACATCTTTCACTCCAAGGATATGATCACCTTTAATAATCTTATCAAGATTTCGCATGCCCACATGACCTAACCTTCTATGCCATAACCAACCTTTTGAAGATTTAGCAATAAAGCAAGTTCTAGGTTGAGCCTTTTTAGAGAAGTCAACAATGTAAAGATCACCTCTACGTATATCGGTAAAGACCATTTTATGATTATCTCTACGAAACACTTGGCAATTTACTTCAGTAAATAGGACATTGAAACCAAAGTTAGCAAGTCTAGATACAAAAAGTAAATTGTAGCCAAGAGATTCAACAAGCATAACATTTTGTATGGAGCTATCATGTGAGATGGCCACCTTACCAAGGCCAACCACCTTACCCTTTGAGTTATCACCAAAAGTGACATACTTCCGAGGGTCGTTGTTTTCAGCAAGCTCACGAAACATATCCTTATCTCCGGTCATATGATCAGTACATCCACTATCAAGGACCATTCCTTTCCTCTAGCCATGTAGCCACGAAGATTAGCCATAAGACCAAAGTGTCTCATAGACTCATCGAGATCAAAGTCACTATCATCATCCTCATCATAGTATCCATATTCAACATCATCTTGTGATTGATCGTTTCCTAGAAAAGGTGATTCATTAGAAGTATGACCGTAACAATGTTCATCTCTATGGATTATAATGACTTCGGAAATGATATTGCTGAGAATTCCAACATCTCCTTTGGCACGCATGAGATCACGAAGCTCAAATAGACAATCATCAAACTTAGGATCACTAGTACTCATCCTATTCAAGGCAATAGACTTATGGAGAATCTCATCTAGATTTTTCAAGGAATAGTTTGGAAGGCGTTCCTCAAGAAATCTCCATATAGTGTAGGCACAATCAAGAGTAGGTAAGCTAGCAATCAAATTTTTGGGCAATCCTCTAATGATAAGATTGATAGTTCTAAGATTGCGAATCATGTCAAGATCCTCATCGGGAGTGGGTTGCAAAGGATCACTAGGGGGAATGCAAGGACTAGTAATGTACTTGTTCAAGTGATATTCATTGAAAATCTCAAGCATCTCATTTCTCCACTCATGAAAGTACTCTTCATCAAGTATAGGCACTCTATGTCTAAGACTCCCCAACGTAGACACATCCATCTTCCTCCAAAGGTGTTTAAACCAAAGCAATAGAGACCAATGCTCTGATACCAATTGAAAGGATTGAGAAGAGGTGTCTAGAGGGGGGGGTGAATAGACTCTAAGCAAGAAAAGTTGCAGTTTTTAATTTCTTTGAGTTGAGGTGGAGTTTTAGCACATGTTTAAATATTCATAATACATATCAAGCAAGCATGACAAGAGTATATGAGCAGCGGAAAGTAAACCATGCAAATTGCAAGAATGTAAAGGGATGGGATTGGAGTGTGCAAACGCAATGTAGACTCGGAGATTTTTTATCCGTGGTTCCGATAGGTGGTGCTATCGTACATCCACGTTGATGGAGAATTCAACCCACGAAGGGTAATGGTTGCGCGAGTCCACGGAGGGCTCCACCCACGAAGGGTCCACGAAGAAGCAACCTTGTCTATCCCACCATGGTCGTCGCCCACGAAGCACTTGCCTCACGAGGGTAGATCTTCACGAAGTAGGCGATCTCCTTGCCCGTACAAACTCCTTGGTTCAACTCCACAATCTTGACGGAGGCTCCCAAGTGACACCTAACCAATCTAGGAGACACCACTCTCCAAAAGGTAGTAGATGGTGTGTTGATGATGAACTCCTTGCTCTTGTGCTTCAAAATGATAGTCTCCCCAACACTCAACTCTCTCTCATAGGATTGGATTTGGTGGAAAGATGATTTGAGTGGAAAGCAACTTGGGGAAGGCTAGAGATCAAGATTTATGTGGTTGGAATGGAATATCTTGATCTCAACACAAGTGTAGGTGGTTCTCTCTCATAAAATGTATGTTCGAAGTGTAGGCATGTTCTGATGGCTCTCTCCACGAATGAAGAGTGGGTGGAGGGGTATTTATAGCCTCCACACAAAATCTAACCGTTACACACAATTCACCAAACTCGATGGGACCGAATCAGAAAGCTCGGTCAGACCGATTTAGTTCATAATGTAACCGTTAGGCATTTCGGTGGGACCGACATGATCAACTCGGTGGGACCGATGTGCTAGGGTTAGGGTAAAACCTCATCTCTGTTTGACTGATTACACAAACTCGGTGGGACCGATTTTTGGTAATAAGCAAAACAGAGAGTTGGTCAGGCAAACTCGGTGAGACCGATTACAAATCTTGGTGGGACCGAATAAATGCAACTGGCACCAGAGAGTTTGCAAGCCCATCTCGGTGAGACCGGGATCCCATCGGTGAGACCGAATTGATTAGGGTTTCTCGAAGTGGCCATGTCAACTGAACTCGGTGGTGCCGGATAGAATGTTTCGGTGGGGCCGAGTTTGACTTTTGGTTTGGGACATATGTGGATATGAGAAAGTGGTTGAGGGTTTTGGAGCATATCACTAAGCACTTTGAGCAAGTGAGCCATTAAGCAACATCTCATCCCCTTTTAATAGTATTGGCTTTCCTATGGACTCAATGTGATCTTGGATCACTAAAAGTAAAAAGTAGAGTCTTGAGCTTTTGAGCTTGAGCCAATCCTTTGCCTTTAGCACCTTCAAGGGGTTCCATATCCTCTTGTCCACGCCACTCCATCTGTTGAACTTGTCTGAAATACACTAGATGAAAACATTAGTCCAACAAGAGATATATTGACATTAATTACCAAAACCACCCAGGGAGCACTTGTGCTTTCAAACACGCGCTACTGCTACAAGTGAGCTGTAGTGCCGTATTAGTAGCGCGGGACCCCGCACTACTGATACACCTTAGACCCGTGCTACTGCTAGGCTTTTCCCTAGTAGTGGATGTCCGAGGTTGACAACGGCGATGCCCACAGGCATCGTCCTGTCCATGGAGGCATTGTCTTGGCCCCGATCCGACTCTCTCCCTCGTGCTTAGGGGAAACTACTATTTTTAATAGTGTTGGGATTCCCCAAAGTGAAAGGGTGATGTGGTATAGTAACAGATAGTATTCCCTTAGTTAAGAACCAAGGTTTTTCGAGCCGGAAGAAGACGGAACATAGACAATGTCGACTGTACCTGCACACATACAAAGCAAATGCTTGTAGCCAACAAAGGCAAGGGGGCATCACTCCCCTTGTTCTTGCTAGTTGCAAGTATCAAATCTGGTAGTGGTAGATATAATAGATAAAAGAAAAACAAAGCAACAAGGAATTACAAGATTTGTTTTAATATAGAGGTGAATGGACCCGGGACCATAGCGTTCACTAGAGGCATCTCTCTCATTAATAGCATCGGTGGGTAAACAAATTACTGTTGGGCAATTGACAAAAAAGCGCATAGTTATGATGACCATCCATAGCATCATAATATATAGGCATTATGTCTGTGACAAGTAGATCGTTAAACTTATTGATGTCTACTACTATTACTCCACCTCAAGACTGCTATTCAGCAAGCATATCAAAGTATTAACTTCATGACAAACATAGTAACGCATTAAGCAAGATGACATGATGTAGACAAAATAAGATCAAGCAATATGTTCAAGCCCCATCATTTTATCCTTAGTAGCAACAATACATATGTGCCTTGCAACCCCTCCTGCCATAGAGTAAAGATGCCACAAGACTGAACCTACTAATATGCACACTCCCTCTAAAGATCTAATTATTAACTTGGCTAAAGAAAACTCATGGATCAGAAAGCATACATAGCTATAAAATTACACATAAGAGAAACTTCAAAGAGATTCAAATACTTTCAGTGAATAACCTGGTCATATCAGATCCCAACAAACGCATCGCAAAAGTTTACATTGGATTGATCTCAGATGGGATCATTGTATTGAAGATCAAGAGAGAGAGAGAGAGAGAGAGAGAGAGAGAGAGCCATCTAGCTATTGTTATGGACCTGTAGGTCCTGTGGGAACTAATCACACATCATCATGGAGGCAACAAGGTTGATGAAGATTGCCTCCCCAATGGGTTCCCCCACCGGTGGAGTACCGATGGAGGCCTCCAGATGGGATCTCTTCGGAACATAGGCTTGCGGCAGTGGAAGAATTGTTTCGGGTCTTGCTTAGAGTGTTTCTGGATATTAGGGAATTTATAGGCCAGGAATTAGAGCAATCAAAGCCACAAGTGGGTCATAAGGCATCTGGGCGCGTCCTACCCCCCAGGGCATGCCCCTTGCCTTGTGGCTCCCTCGTGCATCGTCTGGTCTCCTCCTAAAGCTTCTAGGGTCTCGTTATGTCCAAAAAAATCATCAAATTTTTTTGTCTTGTTTGGACTTTGTTTGGAATGGATTTCCTGGTGTCGGTGTCAAAACCGGCGGATCTCGAGTAGGGGGTCCCGAACTGTGCGTCTAAGGTCGATGGTAATAGGAGACAAGGGACACTATGTTTACCCAGGTTCGGGCCCTCTCTATGGAGGTAATACCCTACTTCCTGCTTGATTGATCTTGATGGATATGAGTATTACAAGAGTTGATCTACCACGAGATCGTAATGGCTAAACCCTAGAAGTCTAGCCTGTATGACTATGGTAATGAGTATCTCCCTTTCCGGACTAAGTCCTTCGGTTTATATAGACACCAGGAGGATCTAGGGTTACATAAGGTCGGTTACAAAGAAAGGAATCTACATATTCAGCCGCCAAGCTTGCCTTCCACGCCAAGGAGAGTCCCATCCGGACACGGGTGCAGTCTTCGGTCTTCGTATCCTCACAGCCCATCAGTCCGGCCCATGGCTAACAGGCCGGACGCCCAAGGGCCCCTTAGTCCAGGACTCCCTCAGTAGCCCCTGAACCTGGCTTCAATGACGAGGAGTCGAGGGCACAGATTTGTCTTCGGCATTGCAAGGAGGGTTCCCCTTTCCGAACTCCAGGATTGTCTTCGGATGTATCGACGTGTCCGGACCTGTAACACACACACCGCACACAACCGGAGAGAGAAGATAATTTTACACGAGTCCAATCCGCTGACAACTTTTTGTAACATGACATCACATCTGTCCGGTCATGATTTCGAACCATTTTTTGTCTGCCGCTCCACGTTTTGAGACGTGGTTGCCATTGGCACGTCTTGTCAAAGCAGAGATCATGTCCCCTTATTGCGGGATTCTCATCAATACGGGCATGGGTAACCCAACCGTACCATTTACACAGTCCTTGGGAATAGGCGAGTTTTGAGGCGAGTGGGGAGGCGTTCAATATTCACTGCCTTTATAAGGGGATAAAGATTCCCCCTTCTTCTCCCACGCCTTCTCTCTTCCTCCTCCCTTCCAATCTTGAGCTCTAGCGCCCAAGCTCTAGCCTTCCCCACCCGAGAAAGCACTCCAACCATGTCCGGATCCGGAGCTGGGGGCAAGTGGATGGCCTCCTCCGTTAAGAAGAGAGATATCGAGGAGCTCTGAGAGGCCGGATACCTGGCCAAGGAGATCGTTCACCGACTCCCGGCCAAGGGACAGATCATCCCTACCCTCGAGCCTCACGAGAGGGTGGTGTTCCTTGCACATTTCGTCCGCGGGCTGGGATTCCTCTCCACCCGTTTGTCCACGGACTGATGTTCTACTATGGGCTGCACTTCCATGATCTAGCCCCCAACTTCATTCTTAACATCTCAGCATTTATAGTCGTATACGAGGCCTTTCTCCGCATCCCGCCTCACTTCGGCTTGTGACTGAAGACCTTCAACGTGAAGCCGAAGGTGGTGAGCGGCAAGCAAGCAGAGTGCGGAGGTGCCATGGTGGGAAAGATGCCCAATGTCACCTGGCTCGAAGGCTCCTTCGTGGAGACGGTGAAGGGGTGGCAATTGATACGTCTCCAACGTATCTATAATTTTTGATTGTTCCATGCTATATTATATTCTGTTTTGGATGTTTAATGGGCTTTATTATACACTTCTATATTAGTTTTGGGACTAACTAATTAACCGGAGGCCCAGCCCAGAATTGTTGTTTTTTGCCTATTTCAAAGTTTCGCAGAAAAAGAATATCAAACGGAGTCCAAATGGAATGAAACCTTCGGGAACGTGATTTTTGGAACAAACGTGATCCAGAGGACTTGGACCCTACGTCAAGAAAGCAACCAGGAGGGCACGAGGTAGGGGGCGCGCCTACCCCCCCTGGGCGCGCCCTCCACCCTCGTGGGGCCCATGTTGCTCCACCGACATACTTCTTCCTCCTATGTATACCTACGTACCCCCAAACTACTAGATACGGAGCCAAAAACCTAATTCCACGGCCGCAACCTTCTGTACCCGTGAGATCCCATCTTGGGGCCTTTTCCGAAGCTCCGCCGGAGGGGGCATCGATCACGGAGGGCTTCTACATCAACACCATAGCCTCTACGATGATGTGTGAGTAGTTTACCTCAGACCTTCGGGTCCATAGTTATTAGCTAGATGGCTTCTTCTCTCTCTTTGGATCTCAATACAAAGTTCTCCACGATTCTCGTGGAGATCTACTCGATGTAATCTTCTTTTGCGGTGTGTTTGTTGAGACCGATGAATTGTGAGTTTATGATCAAGTTTATCTATGAACAATATTTGAATCTTCTCTGAATTCTTTTATGTATGATTGGTTATCTTTGAAAGTCTCTTCGAATTATCAGTTTGGTTTGGCCTACTAGATTGACCTTTCTTGCAATGGGAAAGTGCTTAGCTTTGGGTTCAATCTTGCGGTGTCTTTCCCAGTGACAGCAGGGGCAGCAAGGCACGTATTGTATTGTTGCCATCGAGGATAACAAGATGGGGTTTATATCATATTGCATGAGTTTATCCCTCTACATCATGTCATCTTACTTAAAGCGTTACTCTGTTCTTATGAACTTAATACTCTAGATGCATGCTGGATAGCGGTCGATGTGTGGAGTAATAGTAGTAGATGCAGGCAGGAGTCGGTCTACTTGTCGCGGACATGATGCCTATATACTTGATCATACCTAGATATTCTCATGACTATGCTCAATTCTATCAATTGCTCAAAAGTAATTTGTTCACCCACCATAATACTTATGCTCTCGAGAGAAGCCACTAGTGAAACCTATGGCCCCGGGGTCTATTTTCCATCATATTAATCTTCCATCACTTAGTTATTTTCATTGCCTTTTATTTTACTTTGCATCTTTATTATAAAAATACCAAAAATATTATCTTATCATATCTACCAGATCTCACTTTCGTAAGTGACCGTGAAGGGATTGACAACCCCTTTATTGCATTGGTTGCGAGGTTTTTATTTGTTTGTGTAGGTGCGAGGAACTTGAGCGTGTCCTCCTACTGGATTGATACCTTGGTTCTAAAAAACTGAGGGAAATACTTACGCTACTTTGCTGCATCACCGCTTCCTCTTCAAGGGAAAACCAACGCATTTCTCAAGAGGTAGCAAGAAGGATTTCTGGCGCCGTTGTCGGGGAGTCTACGCAAAAGTCAACATACCAAGTACCCATCACAAACTCTTATCTCCCGCATTACATTATTTGCCATCTGCCTCTCGTTTTCCTCTCCCCCACTTCACCCTTGCCGTTTTATTCGCCCTCTCTTTTCCGTTCGCCGCTTTTTTGCTTGCTTCTTGTTTGCTCGTGTGTTGGATTGCTTGCTTGTCACGATGGCTCAAGATAAAACTAAATTGTGCGACTTCACCAATACCAATAACAATTATTTTCTTAGCACTCCGATTGCTCCTCTTACCGATACTGAATCTTGTGAAATATAATGCTGCTTTATTGAATTTTGTCATGAAAGATCAATTCGTCGGCCTTCCTAGTGAAGATGACGCTACCCATCTAAATAGCTTCATTGATTTGTGTGATATGCAAAACAAGAAAGATGTGGACAATGATATTGTTAAATTTAAGCTATTTCCTTTTTCGCTTAGAGATCGTGCTAAAGCTTGGTTTTCGTCTTTGCCTAAAAATAGTATTGATTCATGGAATAAGTGCAAAGATGCCTTTATCTCTAAGTATTTTCCTCCCGCTAAGATCATCTCTCTTAGAAACGATATTATGAATTTTAAGCAACTTGATCATGAACATGTTGCACAAGCTTGGGAGAGGATGAAATTAATGATACGTAATTGCCCTACACATGGTTAGGATGCGTGCTAAGATTGCTTTGTGAAAGCGTGTTCTTCTAGTTTCTATGAAAATAAAGATGAAGATCTAAAAGTTATTGATGTGTCCCCTATTAAATCTTTGTTTTGTAATATGAATCTTGATAATCATGGGACTGAATATGATTCACCTTTACCTAGAAGGCGTTCCAAAAATTCGGAGTTTTTAGATCTTTATGCTAAAATTGATAAAGGTGAGATTGAAGAAGTAAAAATTTAGATATCAATAAACCCACTATTGTGGATTTCAAGGAATTTAATTATGATAATTGCTCTTTGATAGATTGTATTTCCTTGTTGCAATCCGTGCTAAATTCTCCACATGCTTATAGTCAAAATAAAGCCTTTACCAAACATATCGTTGATGCTTTGATGCAATCTTATGAAGAGAAACTTGAGTTGGAAGGTTCTATCCCTAGAAAACTTTATGATGAGTGGGAACCTACTATTAAAATTAAAATTAAAGATCATGAATGCTATGCTTTGTGTGATTTGGGTGCTAGTGTTTCCACGATTCCAAAAACTTTATGCGATTTGCTAGGTTTCCGTGAATTTGATGATTGCTCTTTAAATTTGCACCTTGCGGATACCACTATTAAGAAACCTATGGGAAGAATTAATGACGTTCTTATTGTTGCAACTAGAAACTATGTGCCCGTAGATTTTATTGTTCTTGATATAGATAGCAATCCTTCATGTCCTATTATTCTTGGTAGACCTTTCCTTAGAACGATTGGTGCAATTATTGACATGAAGGAAGGAAATATTAGATTCCAATTTTCATTAAAGAAAGGCATGGAACACTTTCCTAGAAAGAAAATTAAACTACCATATGAATCTATTATGAGAGCCACTTATGGATTGCCTACCAAAGATGGCAATACCTAGATCTATCCTTGCTTTTATGCCTAGCTAGGGGCGTTAAACGATAGCGCTTGTTGGGAGGCAACCCAATTTTATTTTAGTTTTTTGCTTTTTGCTTCTGTTTAGGAATAAATATTTGATCTAGCCTCTGGTTAGATTTGTTTTTATGTTTTAATTAGTTCTTGTGCCAAGTTAAACCTATAGGATCTTCTTGGATGATAGTTATTTGATCTTGCTGAAAATTCCAGAAACTTTCTGTTCACGAAAACAATTGTTAAAAATCACCAGAACGTGATAAAATATTGATTCCAATTGCAGAAGATCAATAAAGAAATTGTCTAGGTCTTCCTATTTTGGTAGATTTTTTGGAGTTCCAGAAGTTGCGTTAGTTACAGATTACTACAGACTGTTCTGTTTTTGACAGATTCTGTTTTTCGTGTGTTGTTTGCTTATTTTGATGAATCTATGGCTAATAAAATATTTTATAAACCATAGAGAAGTTGGAATACAGTAGGTTTAACACCAATATAAATAAATAATGATTTCATTACAGTACCTTGAAGTGGTGTTTTTGTTTTCTTTCGCTACCGGAACTCACGAGATTTTCTGCTGGGTTTTGTGTTGTGAAGTTTTCAAGTTTGGGTGAAAGATTTGATGGATTATGGAACAAGGAGTGGCAAGAGCCTAAGCTTGGGGATGCCCATGGCACCCAAGATAATCTAAGGACACCAAAAAGCCAAAGCTTGGGGATGCCCCGGAAGGCATCCCCTCTTTCGTCTACTTCCATCGGTAACTTTACTTGGAGCTATATTTTTATTCACCACATGATATGTGTTTTGCTTGGAGCGTCTTTTATGGTTTGAGTCTTTATTTTTTTAGTTTACCACATTCATCCTTGCTGTACAAACCTTTTGAGAGAGTCACACGTAAATTGGAATTTATTAGAATACTCTATGTGCTTCATTTATATTTTTTTGAGCTATATAGTTTTGCTCTAGTGCTTCACTTATATCTTTTAGAGCACGGTGGTGGATTTGTTTTATAGAAACTATTGTTCTCTCATGCTTCACTTATACTATTTTGAGAGTCTTAAAACAGCATGGCAATTTTCTTTAGTTATAATATCATGAGAAATTTGATGCTTGATAATTGTTTTGAGATATAAAGGTGGTAATATCATAGTTGTGCTAGTTGAGTAATTGTGAAATTGAGAAATACTTGTGTTGGAGTTTGTGATTCTCGTAGCATGCACGTATGGTGAACCTTTATGTAACGAAGTCGGAGCATGAGGTATTTACTGATTGTCATCCTTTGTGTGGCGGTCGGGATCGCGCGATGGTTAACTCCTACCAACCCTTCCCCTAGGAGCATGCGTAGTAGTACTTTGCTTCGAGGGCTAATAAAAATTTTCAATAAGTGTATGAGTTCTTTATGACTAATGTGAGTCCATGGATTATACGCACACTTACCTTTCCGCAGTTTTCTAGCCTCTTCGGTACCGTGCATTGCCCTTTCTCACCTTGAGAGTTGGTGCAAATTTCGCCGGTGCATCCAAACCCCGTGATATGATACGCTCTATGACACATAAACCTCCTCATATCTTCCTCAAAACAGCCACCATACCTACCTACTATGGCATTTCCATAGCCATTCCGAGATATATTGCCATGCAACTTTCCACTGTTTCATTTATCATGACATGCTCCATCATTGTCATGTTGCTTTGCATGATCATGTAGTTGACGTTGTATTTGTGGCAAAGCCACCATTCATAATTCTTTCGTACATGTCGCTCTTGATTCATTGCATATCCCGGTACACCGCCGGAGGCATCTACATAGAGTCATATTTTGTTCCAAGTATTGAGTTGTAATTCATGAGTTGTAAGTAAATAAAAGTGTGATGATCATCATTATTAGAGCATTGTCCCAAGTGAGGAAAGGATGATGGAGACTATGATTCCCCCACAAGTCGGGATGAGACTATGGACTAAAAAAGAGAAGGCCCAAAAAATGAGAGAAAAAGAGAGAAGGGACAATGTTACTATCCTTTTACCACACTTGTGCTTCAAAGTAGCACCGTGATCTTCATGATAGAGAGTCTCTCATTTTGTCACTTTCATATACTAGTGGGAAAATTCATTATAGAACTTGGCTTGTATATTCCAATGATGGGCTTCCTCAAATGCCCGAGGTCTTCATGAGCAAGCAAGTTGGATGCAGACCCACTTAGTTTCTTTTGTTTGAGCTTTCATACACTTATAGCTCTAAGTGCATCCGTTGCATGGCAATCCCTACTCCTTGCATTAACATCAATTGATGGGCATCTCCATAGCCCGTTGATTAGCCTTGTTGATGTGAGAATTTATCCCTTTTTGTCTTCCTACATAACCCCTATCATTATACCTTATTCCACCATAGTGCTATATCCATGGCTTGCGCTCTTGTATTGCGTAAAAGTTGAAAAGGCTGAAGCGCGTTAAAAAGTATGAACCAATTGCTTGGCTAAAACCGGGGTTGTACATGATATGAATATTTTGTGTGGGGAAGATGGAGCATAGCCAGACTATATGATTTTGTAGGGATAACTTGCTTTGGCTATGTTATTTTGATAAGACATAATTGCTTGGTTAGCATGCTTGAAGTATTATTGTTTTTATGTCAACATTAAACTTTTATCTTGAATCATATCAAATTTGAACATTCGTGCCACAATAAGAAGAATTACATTGAAATTATGCTAAGTAGCATTCCACATCAAAAATTCTGTTTTTATCATTTACCTACTCGAGGACGAGCAGGAATTAAGCTTGGGGATGCTTGATGCGTCTCCAACGTATCTATAATTTTTGATTGTTCCATGCTATATTATATTCTGTTTTGGATGTTTCATGGGCTTTATTATGCACTTCTATATTATTTTTGGGACTAACCTATTAACCGGAGGCCCAGCCCAGAATTGTTGTTTTTGCCTATTCCAGAGTTTCGCAGAAAAAGAATATCAAACGGAGTCCAAACGGAATGAAACCTTTGGGAACTTGATTTTTAGAACAAACGTGATCCAGAGGACTTGGACCCTACGTCAAGAAAGCAACCGGGAAGGCACAAGGTAGGGGAGCGCGACTACGCCCCCTGGGCGCGCCCTCCACCCTAGTGGGGCCCATGTTGCTCCACCGACGTACTTCTTCCTCCTATATATACCTACGTACCCCCAAACTACCAGATACGGAGCCAAAAACCTAATTGCACCGCCACAACCTTCTGTACCCGTGAGATCCCATCTTGGTGCCTTTTCCGGAGCTCCGTTGGAGGGGGCATCGATCATGGAGGGCTTCTACATCAACACCATAGCCTCTCCGATGATGTGTGAGTAGTTTACCTCAGACCTTCGGGTCCGTAGTTATTAGCTAGATGGCTTCTTCTCTCTCTTTGGATCTCAATACAAAGTTCTCCATGATTCTCGTGGAGATCTATTCGATGTAATCTTCTTTTGCGGTGTGTTTGTTGAGACCGATGAATTGTGGGTTTATGATCAAGTTTATCTATGAACAATATTTTAATCTTCTCTGAATTCTTTTATGTATGATTGGTTATCTTTGCAAGTCTCTTCGAATTATCAGTTTGGTTTGGCCTACTAGATTGATCTTTCTTGCAATGGGAGAAGTGCTTAGCTTTGGGTTCAATCTTGCGGTGTCTTTCCCAGTGACAGCAGGGGCAGCAAGGCACGTATTGTATAGTTGCCATCGAGGATAACAAGATGGGGTTTATATCATATTGCATGAGTTCATCCCTCTATATCATGTCATCTTACTTAAACCCTTACTCTGTTCTTATGAACTTAATACTCTAGATGCATGCTGGATAGCAGTCGATGTGTGGAGTAATAGTAGTAGATGCAGGCAGGAGTCGGTCTACTTGTCGCGGACGTGATGCCAATATACATGATCATACCTAGATATTCTCATAACTATGCTCAATTCTATCAATTGCTCAACAGTAATTTGTTCATCCACCGTAATACTTATGCTCTCGGGAGAAGCCACTAGTGAAACCTATGGCCCCCGGGTCTATTTTCCATCATATTAATCTTCCATCACTTAGCTATTTTCATTGCCTTTTATTTTACTTTGCATCTTTATTATAAAAATACCAAAAATATTATCTTATCATATCTACCAGATCTCACTTTCGTAAGTGACTGTGAAGGGATTGACAACCCCTTTATTGCGTTGGTTGTGAGGTTTTTATTTGTTTGTGTAGGTGCGAGGGACTTGAGCGTGGCCTCCTACTGGATTGATACCTTGGTTCTCAAAAACTAAGGGAAATACTTACGCTACTTTGCTGCATCACCCTTTCCTCTTCAAGTTAAAACAAACGCAGTGCTCAAGAGGTAGCCAGAAGGATTTCTGGCGCCATTGCCGGGGAGTCTACGCAAAAGTCAACATACCAAGTACCCATCACAAACTCTTATCTCCCGCATTACATTATTTGCCATTTGCCTCTCGTTTTCCTCTCCCCCACTTCACCCTTGCCGTTTTATTCGCCCTCTCTTTTCCGTTCGCCTCTTTTTCGCTTGCTTCTTTTTTGCTCGTGTGTTGGATTGCTTGCTTGTCACGATGGCTCAAGATAATACTAAATTGTGTGACTTCACCAATACCAACAACAATGATTTTCTTAGCACTCCGATTGCTCCTCTTACCGATACTGAATCTTGTGAAATTAATGCTGCTTTATTGAATCTTGTCATGAAAGATCAATTCGCCGGCCTTCCTAGTGACGATGCCGCTACCCATCTAAATAGCTTCGTTGATTTGTGTGATATGCAAAAGAAGAAAGATGTGGACAATGATATTGTTAAATTTAAGCTATTTCCTTTTTCGCTTAGATATCGTGCTAAAGCTTGGTTTTCGTCTTTGTCTAAAAATAGTATTGATTCATGGAATAAGTGCAAAGATGCCTTTATCTCTAAGTATTTTCCTCCCGCTAAGATCATCTCTCTTAGAAACGATATTATGAATTTTAAGCAACTTGATCATGAACATGTTGCACAAGCTTGGGAGAGGATGAAATTAATGATACGTAATTGCCCTACACATGGTTTAAATCTTTGGATGATTATACAAAAATTTTATGCCGGATTGAATTTTGCTTCTAGAAATATTTTAGATTTGGCCGCGGGAGGCACTTTTATGGAAATCACTTTAGGAGAAGCCACTAAAGTCCTAGATAATATTATGGTTAATTATTCTCAATGGCACACTGAATGATCTACTAATAAAAAAGTGCATGCGATAGAAGAAATTAATGTTTTGAGTGGAAAGATGGATGAACTTATGAAACTATTTGCTAATAAAAGTGTTTCTTCTGATCCTAATGATATGCCTTTGTCTACTTTGATTGAGAATAATAATGAATCTATGGATGTGAATTTCTTTGGTAGGAATAATTTTGGTAACAACGCGTATAGAGGAAACTTTAATCCTAGGCCGTATCCTAGTAATTCCTCTAATAATTATGGTAATTCCTACCACAATTCTTATGGAAATTTTAATAAGATGCCCTCTGAATTTGAGACTAGTGTTAAAGAATTTATGAATTCGCAAAAGAATTTCAATGCTTTGCTTGAAGAAAAATTGCTTAAAGTTGATGAATTGGCTAGGAACGTTGATAGAATTTCTCTTGATGTTGATTCTTTGAAACTTAGATCTATTCCACCTAAGCATGATATCAATGAGTCTCTCAAAGCCATGAGAATTTCCATTGATGAGTGCAAAGAAAGAACCGCTAGGATGCGTGCTAAGAAAGATTGCTTTGTGAAAGCGTGTTCTTCTAGTTTCTATGAAAATAAAGATGAAGATCTAAAAGTTATTGATGTGTCCCCTATTAAATCTTTGTTTTGTAATATGAATCTTGATAATCATGGGACTGAATATGATTCACCTTTACCTATAAGGCGTTCCAAAAATTCGGTGTTTTTAGATCTTGATGCTAAAATTGATAAAGGTGAGATTGAAGAAGTTAAAACTTTAGATATCAATAAACCCACTATTGTGGATTTCAAGGAATTTAATTATGATAATTGCTCTTTGATAGATTGTATTTCCTTGTTGCAATCCGTGCTAAATTCTCCACATGCTTATAGTCAAAATAAAGCCTTTACCAAACATATCGTTGATGCTTTGATGCAATCTTATGAAGAAAAACTTGATTTGGAAGTTTCTATCCCTAGAAAACTTTATGATGAGTGGGAACCTACTATTAAAATTAAAATTAAACATCATGAATGCTATGCTTTGTGTGATTTGGGTGCTAGTGTTTCCACGATTCCAAAAACTTTATGCGGTTTGCTAGGTTTCCGTGAATTTGATGATTGCTCTTTAAACTTGCACCTTGCGGATTCCACTATTTGTGGGAGTTCGATCCGGCCAAGCACCAGACTCTGTTAGAGCTCTTCAACACGACACACGAAGACATCGGGAAAGTGCTCTTCAAGGCCGGCGAGACACCACCGCCCACGACCGAGGATCGTGGGCTTAGCTTAAAGCGCCGGGCTAATTCGGTAAGCTCTTTCATGTTTTCAAGGTATAGCCTTTACTGGCATATTTTGAGGAAGGAGTCTAAGCCTTCCTATCAATTTCTTTTAGGCCTGGACCGACATAGCGGGGCGGATTAATTGTCCTGCCCAGCTACCCGAAGACGAGGAGACCCCACTCCTGACGAAGATGTTGTTTCCGGCGCCTTTTGATGTGCCAGAGAAGAAGGCCAAGAAGACGGCCAGAGGGACCAGGAGTGGCCTTCGTCGAAAGGGTGCTTCGGACATGTCGTCCGAAGACGAGACTGACTCTTCGGCCGCCGAAGACGACAGCGAGGAGGAGGAAGAAGGCGGCTCTCCCCCTGAGGGGGGATGGAGAAAAAGGGGTGCCTCCACAAATCTGGGGCGAAGGCGCCCAAGAGGGGGAAGGGCTACCTTGCGGATAATTCCACATGGGATGTCGATAGCAGTCCGGAGCGAATGCCCCGGACCAAGCCTCGGGCCGCCTCGTAAGTACCAAAAACCGTATGCACCTCCAAATAAATGGCCTTTCCAGTTTAATATGTTTAATTTATGCCATTGCAGTCCGGCCCGCGATGGCTCCCCGTGATCCTTGACAGAGGGTTCGCTGGACTCAAAGGAGATGGCTAGCATGTCTCCGCCGCCCGCTCACTCTGTCTCGCCCAAGGGTGATGACGAGGTGGTGTCCCAAAGGACCTTCCCAGACCGGGGGAGGTTCTGAAGATCGTTAGGGTGGCGCCCCAAGATGACTCCTCGGCCTTCGGACACATGGGGGGAAAAGCCCCCATGGGGACTGGTGATTGTCGGTTCAATATCCGGCGTATCTCGTAGTAGGGGTCCTAAGCTAGGCGTCTTGGAGCGATGGTTACATGGACACGGGGTTTTACCCAGCTTCGGGCTCTCTTGATGAGATAATACCCTACATGCTGCTTTTGATTGTATTCATATGGGTGTAGTACAGAGTACATGTATCTACCACGAGATTGTAGTAATGAATATGATCTTGTCTATTGACTAGCATGGCCTCAGTTTATATAACACACTAGAGGCCTAGGGTTTAGGAGAGTCCTTGTCTTGGGCGCCAAGTCTTGTGGAGTCTTCCTTGTATGCGGCAGGGACTGTCCGAACTGGCCCATGAGTATATGGCCATGGGGGTCCTCGGTCCAATCTAACTGATCGGGAGACGGCATGGTGAGTACCCCATAGTCCAGGACACTGTCAGTAGCCCCCTGAACCGGTCTTCAAGTTGGGGACGCTCCTCGATTCTTCCGAATTGTTCTTCCTCTTCGGTCGTCGGTCTTGAAAACTGGTTCAACAAATGTTTTCATCTTCGATCTTGAGGATCGCCGAAGTGCATCCAAAGAGTTTACACGTCGGGTATCCGAGGAACCCCTTTAAGTTTCCAGCCTTCATAAATGCCTTGTTATTTTTATGCCACACCTCGGGTTTGAAGTTGTTCCTGGGCAGCAGTGTCCTCTTGCGTCCGAGCTCCAATGCCGGACTGCATTCGAGGTATCTTTTGCAGCCGAGCACCAACGCCGGACCGCTTCCGAGCTCCAACGCCGGAATGTATTCGAAGAGTCTTGTTACAGCCGAGCTCCAATGCCGGACTGCATCCGAGCTCCAACGCCGGACTATATCCGAGGTGTCATAGCTCACCTTGGTTAAAAAAGTTGAAGGAGTTTGAAGGGGTTAGCCGAGCTTAGTGCCAGAAATGCCCTCTATAGAGCCAGCCGCTTGCATCCGAGCTTTATGCCGGACTGCTTACAAGATGACGCACCACCTCGGGCTTGGGCTGATTGTTTGCGGATTTTATTTTCGATGCGGGTAAATTTATTTGCTGACGAGATGTATTGCCAGTAGCCCTCAAGGTGAGTGTCGGCCTAAAACCCAAGATGCACCTGAAGGAAAACATGAAACCGCTGATCCTAGTAGCCCCTGAGACTCAGGTCGATGCGCGAATCGGCCTGAGGATCGACTCCTAGCTCGGCAGCACACGTAGGAATAGAAACGTAGTGTAATATATGAGAGATAATAGTGATCGGCGAACGGGCCCTTGAGAGAGGGTTCTGAGAAGTCGCCGTAATGTACTAGCATGATGCCGGATAGGTCCATATGGTACCTATTGTTGTTCGAAGACGCGTTTGCGCATAGTTCAGTTAAGCCGAACACTGAGCACTTTGAATTTTCTGCATTGAATAGGCAATGCAATAGCCCCCGAGACACTGGTCGGGTGGCAACACTAGATCAGGGGATTGATGTACCCCTTTAATATTTGTAAATAATAAGCACGAAGCCCAGTAGCCCCCGAGCCTTAATGTGGGCACGGGTGGCCGAATTAAGGATCGATATCTGAAGTAAAATCACAAATTATGTGTAATGATTCTATGTATCCAAGTACTCTACATCATTAATGCTCGGATCCGCATTGTACAAAACTTTGTTGACCGACCATTGGCTTCAACCTCCTCGACCAGTAGCCGAGGAATGTTTGTCCCACTTTATAAAGCCTTTACAAGGGCAAAGATTTGCGACAAACAAGGCAATCTGGCCATACGGTTTTATAAACAAAGCTACACGGAGAGATATGTTATATTAATTTTTAACGTAAGAAACATCTTCCAAAGAAAATAGTCCCACTTCCTTTCTTTGGGTTGTCATGCCAACCATGATCATGAAACCTCACCTCTGATCAATGTAGGAGAAAAATATTGAGGATTTAGTTCGGGGAAAGTTCCCCAACTATATGGTATTAATGAACCAAAATTTTCACTTCCGTCGTTGACGACCAATGTGATACTTTAAGATTGCTAGCTTTCGGCTTCACCCAGTCTGAGGTACTAACTCGGATGACCCGGTAGTAACAACCACAGAGGTGCTCCCTTTACCGCCTAGCCGAACAATCGGGAATGTAGGGGTAAGCACAGGAGCCAGGCAACCCAGCTTGGCCAAAATCTTAAGTCAAATTGATGCATATTTATGGATTTATAACGATGATTGCGGAAGGCGGCCCTCGTATATGAAATACAAATGCCGATGATATGTTTATTTTGACTCCGTTGCGACAGTTTATCAGTTGAAACTGGACCATCGTCAGCTTCCACCCCCTTGTAGATGCTACGCAGGGTGTTGTCGCAATAACAAAACAACCCTTAGCCGACGTCTCGGTGCCCGAAGGTGGTTGTGTTAGCGGAAACGAGGCAACCAGATATGCGGGCTTTATAACTTTCACTTAGTCATAGGAGCTTAAAGTTGGGAGGCCAGTTACTAGCCCCCGGTTAGTGTTCGGCGACAGTCGAGGTCAAGCCGTAAACACTTCGGTCAATGTTATGAACGGACCATTATTTAACACGGGTTGACCTCTATCGATCTTTATAGTTTAATACAGTCATCGGATCGCTGACCAGTTTACGCTTATTGTGACAGTCAGTTTTCGGCTTTCTCCATTGAGGCGCTTACCCATGCTAGCTGGAAGCACAATCACAGTGGTTCCCCCTTTGCGCACCTAGCCGAACAAAGCGGAACGTAGGCGACAAGCACAGGAGCCAGGCAACCCAAGTATTGACCGAAGACACAATTCGAAACCAATGCATATATAGCAATATCCGAGCATGTTTTTGCCGATCTCTACAGGTGTCCGGCATTGCACTGCGAGACTAATGCTGGAAACACAGAAATAGTTTGAAAGTGCCATGGGCTTGGAAAACCAAAAACTTCAGTAAAAACTGGTCATCCGAACTAGATCAAGTGTTCGGTGCCAAATCGAAAATTGGACTTAGAGAGAAAAAAATTGTGCTTCTATCGTGCTTTAACATGACACATCCTATCTCAAGACTTCAAGCGGGTCAGCCTACGGCTTGAACCTTCTATCCCGAAGGCGGAGTACTTCTCATTAGGCCAGTTTAGCAAACTAAAACTCTAGCAGCTTTGAGAGAGAAATTAGGCTCTTCAGCTATTGACCACACACTCGCGTCGAAAAAGGGAGTGATAGAAAAAGACTTTGCAACGACTAAGAAGAAAACACTGATTATAAAATGGCTCATGTAAATTTAAGATCCCCCAAGTGACTTGGGTAGAAGAATTTTATGTATAATGATTGTATGTACCGAAGTACTTATATCATATCTATGTTCACCCGAACTTTAAACGCGTCTTAACCGACCGTCGGCTTCTCCCTCTTCGGTCAAGGGCTGAAAAGTGTTATGTACTCCACCTGTCGAGAATATCGACGGTGTTTCCGATAACCAGGCAATCAGGCCATAAGGCTGTAACAGACAAAGCGCGCTCAGGGAACTTATGCTATATTACTGACGAAGTGTAAGAAGCATCTTCGAAGAAAATAGTACCCCCACCGATACCTTTCTTTGGTTGCTCATTGTTACTACGAGACTTGTGCAACAGATTTTTTGTATTCATGAGTTCCATTGTGTGCCGACCATGATTGAAAACAATAAGAGCGCTAGCTTTCGACTTCACCCAGTCTGAGGTCCGAGCTCGGATGACCCGATCGTGAAAATAGCAGAGGTGCTCCCTTTACTCCCTAGCCGAACAATCGGGAACGTAGGGGTAAACACAGGAGCAAGGCAACCCAGCTTGCGGAACACTTAAGTCAACATGGTGCATATTGTGGCGTAATACACGAACAAGGAACGAAGCCATACAAGTATAATCATATGCAAGAGGAAAGGCTTCATAGAGGAAGCCCCCAAGTAAACAGGGTATTTGAATTTGTGTGTCACAAACAAAGTTTTGACAAGGAAGTTTTCACAAACAATTTTTTGCCAACAAAGTATAATGCTTGGACGAACCGAACAAAATTTAAAACTGAAAGTTTTTGAGCATGAAAGCGACTTAGCTGATTAATGTGTTCGGCATTGATGACGCGGTCCGAGCTTGTTGCGGGACAAGATCTCAGCCCCCAAGACCGATGTGGCTGAGCGAAGAGCTCGGCACTCCGAAGAGGTGAAGCCCCCGGTCTAGCCGAGGTGATGGAGCAGGTCGCCGAGTGACACTGGAATGTCCGGCCGAGTAGGTTGATGAAGCGACGATGCGGGGTTGCCAACACAGGGTAGCGCTCCAAGGCGATGACACAATTCAGTCGATGGAGGTGGGCGACGACGTCACCCTGCCGAGGTTGCCGTGCGGCCAGCGGCGTGGCGTAGTCGAGGCCGATAATCTACATGCATGAAGTAGCACAAAACAGATAGAAAAAATAAATAAATAAAAATTCTTTACAAAATTCTTTATGTAAAATAAATTATTAAAAGAGATGTGGTGTGGCATGAGGCCATTGTCGACACTTGGCATTGGCGCGGCGGGATGACAAAATCCGAATTCGCACGGGCGCCCGAGTTACGGACACAGTGCGCACAGGGCAGCGACAGCATATCGGGTCACCCTGAAACGGCGGCCCGCAGTGTAGACCTGATTGCAAGACCTTGGATGGCCGCTGCCCGTGCGAGGATTTGTCCTCGGCTCTGTGATCCAGCGCTACATACGACAATGCAGCCAGCTGCTAGTTGATCTTTGACTAGACCACGCCGTCTACCAATACCGAAACCGAGCTAGAACGCTGGATACCAAGGCATCCGCCAGCAAAATTTTAGACCTTGATCTCAATCTAATATGTGAACAAAGCTCGAAAACCAGCGATGATTCTCACAAAAACTAACTAGTACAGAACAGATCTGACTGAAAAAATATCACCTGATTATCCATCAATCCGTGTCGATCACCTAGCAGGCTCTCAATGAAAGCACCAATGTCGGTTCAATATTTGGCGTATCTCGTAGTAGGGGTCCTAAGCTCGGCGTCTTGGAGCGATGGTTACATGGACATGGGGTTTTACCCAGCTTCGGGCTCTCTTGATGAGATAGTACCCTACATGCAGCTTTTGATTGTATTCATATGGGTGTAGTACAGAGTACATGTATCTACCATGACATTGTAGTAATGAATATGATCTTGTCTATTGACTAGCCTGGCCTCGGTTTATATAACACACCGGAGGCCTAGGGTTTAGGAGAGTCCTTGTCTTGGGCGCCAAGTCTTGTGGAGTCTTCCTTGTATGCGGCAGGGACTGTCCGAACTGGCCCATGAGTATACGGCCATGGGGGTCCTCGGCCCAATCTAACTGATCGGGAGATGACATGGTGAGTACCCCCTAGTCCAGGACACCGTCAGTGATGGGGGCCAAGTTCCATTCGGCCCTCAGCCGGATACCATTCCGGAGACCTACATGGCTCCGGAGTCCAGCGAACGGCCTTCCACGAAAGGAGGGGGTGTGCCTGTTCCGCCGGTGACCTCTGTCCAACTTGAGGCAGCGGATAATCTGCCGGAGGCGCTGCAAGGCGCCTCCATTGTTGATGAACACCGTGTCCTCATGGGTACGGTGATCGAAAAGGTTCAGTCCGCCAAAAGTGGACTGATCGAGGCCTGCACTAGCCTTTTAACAGGCTTTGAGGTAATAATCATAGAAAGAATATCACAGTGTGGACAGTAGCCCCTGATGCTCTGTTCGGTGTTCGGAAAAAAGCCGAACAGAGGATCGAAACAATTTTTGCAGGAGTTTAACATAAGATGTCTTTGTGAATAAGCAGGTGTCGCTGCTGGCTGTTGCCGCTCATACTGCGGAGGTCTCCGGCCTAAAGCGGAACCTGGAGCAGGCCAACGAAGAGCTCGGCCTCATAAAGAAGCAGCTGGAGGACAGCCAAGGTATGCAGTAACCTGCGCGTATACTTTAGGAAGGACGAATGTTTTGTGTTGACTGAAACATCGTGAACTTTGTTAGGGGCCACGACCGAGGTGGCAGCCCTCAAGAAAGCATTAGCCGAGGCCGAGGACACAGCGGCCAAGGAGCGCACCGCACGCGAGAAGCACGAGGCCCGGGTCGGTGAGGTCCAGCAAGAGCTCCAGGACGCCGTCAAGAAGTACGAGTCCCTGGAGCATGATTCTAAGACGCAAGCGTCCGAACTTGCGAACGCCCACCAGAGCGCACAAGAGGCTCGGGCCGAGGCCCAGAGCGCCCTTCAGGAAATCCAAGTGGCTAAGAAGATCGCAGCGGGTAAGGCTTTCATTATGCAAAGCAAATCTGTGAAGGAAGCGTTCCTTTTACTTACCCGAATTTGGAGCTCTCCAGGGGCATTTATGGATTTGCCGCGCAGCGTATCAGATGCTGTCAAGTTCTATCGAGCCAAACAAGGGAGTTCTACGGAGAAGCTGTTCTGGTCTCAATATCTTGGACCAGAACATCCGGTGTCCTTCAGCGACCAGCTGAAACAGCTGGTCGAGCTGCACAAGGCGGCCGAGCTAGCCATGAAGGAACTGATAGTCCGATTGTGGCCTGCCGCGCCGATACCCCGCAGCTACTTCGGACTTGTGAAGCGGCTTGTCGATGCATGCCCATGGCTGGAGGTTATAAAGCGGTCGGTCTGTATCGAAGGTGCACGGATGGCCTTTGCCCGCGTTAAGACGCACTGGGCGAAGATGGATGCCAAGAAGCTAATGACCGAGGGGCCGCCTGAGGGCAAGGAGCACCGCCGACCCGAGTTATATTTTGATGGTGTCCTGGAGGGATCCCGCCTTGTGGCGGAGCAATGTACGCAGGATGTTATATTCCCATGAAAACATTAGTATTATCTTGCCCTGTAGTATGGAACAATGATGTTATGTAATATAATGCTTGTGATTTTAAAATTTTACCTCCTGTGCGGCCGTTTATGAAATCTGAGGGTTGGCCAGTCGTCGGCTTCTGCCCCCACATAGATAATACGGGGGTGTTCGGGATAAATCTAAACACTCTTTACTCCATATTCTGGTCCTTAAAGGAGGTGTTTAGCGAAACGAACAAAGCAATAACACTATACAGCCTTTATCACCCTCACTTAGCCATAGGAGTTTGACAATGAGAATTTTGGCGAAGCCCCTGGTATTCGGAAGGCCGAACTTGGGGCGTTACACGTGCCTGATTGGATAAGAAACCAATTCCTCACATAAAGCGGAAAAAATCTCTAAGGATTTGAAACCTCTCGAACAGCTGACCAGCTCGCGCTGCATCATGACAGTCAGCTTTCGTCTTTCTCTATTGAGGCGCTCGTCCGGAAGAACCGGGACACAATCGCACTAGTTCTCCCTTTACTACCCTAGCCGATATAGCGGAACGTAAGGTAGTAAGCACAGGAGCCGGGCAACCCAACTATTGACCAAAGACATGATTCGGAGCCGATGCATATAATGTTATAAGTTCGGGGTGCCAAACTGCACTGAAAAAGTTGTTCGGACTTTATTGCCGTACTGCGGGGCACGAAAGCCCCTGGTGAAGTAAAATGTACCAGAGTGTACGTATGCAATGATTAATAGATACAAAGGTAAGAAAAAAGGGGAAATTAAGTAATAAGCTGACGCTACCATCTATTTACCATTTGTAATGTGATTAATACGTCGAGGCGTACTTGTACAAGTAATACAATAAGCAAGTAAGGCTATTTAACATGCCATGACCAAGAAGACCTAGGGCAAAAAGAAACTAAGTGGGTGTGCACCCAACCCGCTTGCTCATGAAGACCTAGGGCAATTTGAGGAAGCCCATCATTGGAATATACAAGCCAAGTTCTATAATGAAAAATTCCCACAAGTATATGAAAGTGACAACATAGGAGACTTTCTATCATGAAGATCATGGTGCTACTTTGAAGCACAAGTGTGGTAAAAGGATAGTAACATTGCCCCTTCTCTCTTTTCTCTTATTTTTTTATTTTGTGCCTTGTCTCTCTTTTTTGGTCTCTTTTTTTTCGTCGGAAGTCTCATCCCGACTTGTGGGGGAATTATAGTCTCCATCATCCTTTCCTCACATGGGACAATGCTCTAATAATGAAGATCATCACACTTTTATTTCCTTACAACTCAAGAATTACAACTCGATACTTAGAACAAAAGATGATTCTATATGAATACCTCCAGCGGTGTACCAGGATGTGCAATGAATCAAGAGTGACATGTATGAAAGAATTATGAACGGTGGCTTTGCCACAAGTACGATGTCAACTACATGATCATGCAAAAAATATGATAATGATGAAGCGTGTCATAATAAACGGAACGATGGAAAGTTGCATGGCAATATATCTCGGAATGGATATGGAAATGCCATAATAGGTAGGTATGGTGGCTGTTTTGAGGAAGGTATATGGTGGGTGTATGGTACCGGCGAAAGTTGCGCGGTACTAGAGAGGCTAGCAATGGTGGAAGGGTGAGAGTGTGTATAACCCATGGACTCAACATTAGTCATAAAGAACTCACATACTTATTGCAAAAATCTATTAGTTATCAAAACGAAGTACTACGCGCATGCTCCTAGGGGGATAGATTGGTAGGAAAAGACCATCGATCGTCCCCGACCGACACTCATAAGGAAGACAATTAATAAATAAATCATGCTCCGACTTCATCACATAACGGTTCACCATACGTGCATACTACTGGAATCACAAACCTCAACACAAGTATTTCTACAATCCACAATTACTCACTAGCATGACTCTAATATCACCATCTTTATATCTCAAAACAATCATAAGGAATCAAACTTCTCATAGTATTCAATGCACTTTATATGAAAGTTTTTATTATACCCCTCTTAGATGTCTATCTTATTAGGACTGAATTTATAACCAAAGCAAATTACCATGCTGTTTAGAGACTCTCAAAATAATATAAGTGAAGCATGAGAGTTCAATAATTTCTATAAAATAAAGCCACCGCCATGCTCTAAAAAGATATAAGTGAAGCACTAGAGCAAAATTGCCTGGCTCAAAAGATATAAGTGAAGCGCATAGAGTATTCTAATAAATCACGATTCATGTGTGTCCCTCTCAAAAGGTGTGTACAGAAGGGATGTTTGTGGCAAACTAAAAAGCAAAGACTCATATCATACAAGACGCTCCAAACAAAACACATATCATGTGGTGAATAAAAATATAGCCTCAAGTAAAGTTACCGATAGACGAAGACGAAAGAGGGGATGCCTTCCGGGGCGTCCCCAAGCTTAGGCTCTTGGTTGTACTTGAATATTACCTTGGGGTGCCTTGGGCATCCCCAAGCTTAGGCTCTTGCCACTCCTTATTCCATAGTCCATCAAATCCTTTCCCAAAACTTGAAAACTTCACAACACAAAACTCAACAGAAAATCTCATAAGCTCTGTTAGTATAAGAAAATAAATCACCACTTTTGGTACTGTTGTGAACTCATTCTTTATTTATATTGGTGTAATATCTACTGTATTCCAACTATTCCACGGTTCATACCCCCCGATACTACCCATAGATTCATCAAAATAAGCAAACAACACAAAGAAAACATAATCTGCCAAAACAGAACAGTCTGTAGTAATTTGGATAGTTCGAATACTTATGTAACTCCAAAAATTCTGAAAAATTAGGACAACAGATGAAATCTATATAAATCTTGTGTAAAAAGATTAAGAATTTTATCACGCTTCTGTGATTTTTAAAAATTCTGGGACTGGGCGCAAAAGTTTCTGTTTTTCAACAAGATCAAATCAACTATCACTGTAAGCCATCCCAAAGGTCTTAATTGGCACAAACACTAATTAAAACACAAAAACACATCTAACCAGAGGGTAGATGAATTATTCAAATCAAAACAGGAACAAAAAGCAAAAACAAAAATAAAATTGGGTTGCCTCCCAACAAGCACTATTGTTTAACGCCCTTAGCTAGGCATAAAAACACAAATAGATCTAGGTATTGTCATCTTTGGTATGCAATCCATAAGTAGCTCTATTAATAGATTCATATGGAAATTTAATTTTCTTTATTCGAAAGTGTTACATTCCCTTCCTTCAAGAAATTGAAATCTGATGTTTCCATCTTTCATATCAATAATTGCACCAATCGTTCTAAGGAAAGGTCTATCAAGAATAATAGGACATGTAGGAATGCAATCTATATCAAGAACAATGAAATCTATGGGCACATAATTCCTATTTGAAACAATAAGAACATCATTAATCCTTCCCATAGGTTTCTTAATAGTGGAATCCGCGAGATGCAAATTTAAAAAACAATCATCAAATTCACGAAAACCTAACACATCACATAAAGTTTTTGGAATCATGGAAACGCTAGCACCCAGGTCACACAAAGCATGGCAGTCATAATGTTAAATCTTAATCTTAATAGTAGGTTCCCACTCATCATAAAGTTTTCTAGGGATAGAAACGTCCAATTCAAGCTTTTCTTCAAAAGATTGCATCATAGCGTCAACGATATGTTTAGTAAAAGCTTTGTTTTGATTATAAGCATGAGGAGAATTCAACATGGATTGCAAAAAGGAAATACAATCTATTAAATAATAATTATCATAATTAAATTCCTTGAAATCCAAAAGAGTTCATTGCTACTTAAGGTTTTGACCTCTCTAATCCCACTTTTATCAATTTTTGTATCAAGATCTAAAAACTTCGAATCATTGGGACGCCTTTTACCTAAAGTTGACTCATCTCCAGTCCCATCTTTATCAAGATTTATATTGTAAAACAAAGATTCAATAGGATTCACATCAATCACTTTAAGATCTTCATCATTATTTTCACGGAAACTAGAAGAACACGTTTTTACAAACCAATCTCTTTTAGCACGCATCTTAGCGGTTCTTTCTTTGCACTCATCAATGGAAATTCTCATAGCCTTGAGAGACTCATTGATATCATGCTTGGGTGGAATAGACCTAAGTTTCAAAGAATCAACATCAAGAGAAAGTATATCCACGTTCCTATCCAAATCATCAATCTTAAGCAATTTTTCTTGAACCAAAGCATTAAAACTCTTTTGTGAACTCATAAATTCTTTAACACTATTCTCAAAATCAGAGGGAATCTTATTATAATTTCCATAAGAATTGTTGTAGGAATTACCATAATTATTAGAGGAATTACCAGGAAAGGGCCTAGGATTAAAATTACCTCTATACGCGTTATTACCAAAAAAATCCTACCAACAAAATTCACATCCATAAATTCATTATTATTTTCAATCAAAGTAGACAAATGCATATCATTAGGATCAATGGAAGCACTCTTCCTAGAAAATAATTTTATAAGTTCATCCATGTTTCCACTGAAAACATTAATCTCTTCAATCACATGCACTTCTTTACTAGTGGATGATCTTTCGGTGTGCCATTGAGAATAATTAATCATAATATTATCTACGAGTTTAGTAGCTTATCCTAAAGTAATTTCCATAAAAGTACCACCCACGGCCGATTCTAAAAGATTTCTAGAAGCAAAATTCAATCTGGCATAAATTTTTTGTATAATCATCCACAAATTCAAGCCATGAGTAGGGAAATTTCGTATCATCAATTTCATCCTCTCCCAAGATTGTGCAACATGTTCATGATCAAGTTGCTTAAAATTCATAATATCGTTCCTAAGGGAGATGATCGTAGCGGGAGGAAAATACTTGGAAATAAAAGCATCTTTACACTTATTCCATGAATCAATATTATTTTTAGGCAAAGATGAAAACCAAGTTTTAGCACGATCTCTAAGTGAGAACGGAAATAGCTTTATTTTAACAATATCATTATCCACATCTTTTTTTGTTTGCATATCGCACAACTCAACGAAATTATTCGGATGGGATGCGACATCTTCACTAGGAAGGCCAAAAAAATGATCTTTCATAACAAGATTCAGCAAAGTGGCATTAATTTCATAAGATTCCGAACTAGTGGCGGGATCAATCGGAGTACTAATAGAATCGTTGTTATTAGTATTGGAAAAGTCACACAATTTGGTATTCTCTTGAACCATCGTGACAAAGCAAGCAATCCAACACACGAGCACACGAAAAGCAAACAAAGAAGACGAACGGAAGAGGGGCGAAGAAAAGGCAAATCTTTTTGAAAATCATTTTAGAAGTGGGGGAGAGGAAAACGAGAGGCAAATGGCGAATAATGTAATGCAAGAGAAGAGAGTTTATGATGGGTACTTGGTATGTCTTGACTTGGCGTAGATCTCCCCGGCAACGGCGCCAGAAATTCTTCCTGCTACTTCTTGAGCTTGCGTTGGTTTTTCCCTTGAAGAGGAAAGGGTGATGCAGCAAAGTAGAGATAAGTATTTCCCTCAGTTAGAGAACCAAGGTATCAATCCAGTAGGAGAAGAACGCACAAATCACCTAATACCTGCACAAACAATAAAACACTTGCACCCAACGCGATAAAGGGGTTGTCAATCCCTTCACGGTTACTTGCAAAACTGAGATCTAATAGAGATAGATGAAACTAAACAAACGATAAAGTAAATATTTTTGGGTTTTTTGGTTTATAGATCGGAAAGTAAAATATTACAAAATAGTAGATAGGAAACTTATATGATGGAAAATAGACCCGGGGGCCATAGGTTTCACTATAGACTTCTCTCAAGATAGCAAATAATACGGTGGGTGAAAAAATTACTATCGAGCAATTGATAGAAAAGCGGAAAGTTATGACGATATCTAAGGCAATGATTATGAAATATAGGCATCACGTCTGTGTCAAGTAGACCGAAACGATTCTGCATCTACTACTATTACTCCACACATCGACCGACTCCTGCCTGCATCTAGAGTATTAAGTTCATGAAGAACAGAGTAACACATTAAGTAAGATGACATGATGTAGAGGAATAAACTCAAGCAATATGATGTAAACCCCATCTTTTTATCCTCGATGGCAACAATACAATACGTGCCTTGCTGCCCCAACTGTCACTGGGAAAGGACACCTCAAGATTGAACCCAAAGCTAAGCACTTCTCCCATTGCAAGAAAAACCAATCTAGTTGGCCAAACCAAACCGATAGTTCGAAGATTCAAATAATATTCATAGATAAGCTGATAATAAATCCACAATTCATCGGATCTCGACAAACACACCGCAAAAGAAGATATTACATCGGATAGATCTCCAAGAACATCGAGGAGAACATGGTATTGAGAATCAAAGAGAGAGAAGAAGACATCTAGCTACTAGCTATGAACCCGTAGGTCTGTGGTAAACTACTCACGCTTCATCGGAAGGGCAATAGATTTGATGTAGAAGCCCTCCATGATCTAATCCCCCTCCGATGGGTAAACAAATTACTGTTGGGCAATTGATAAAACTTCAAATAATCATGACGATATCCAGGCAATGACCATTATATAGGCATCACGTCCAAGATTAGTATACCGACTCCTGCTTGCATCTACTACTATTACTCCACACATCGACCGCTATCCAGCATGCATCTAGTGTATTAAATTCATGGAGAAACGGAGTAATGCAATAAGAATGATGACATGATGTAGACAAGATCTATTCATGTAGGAATAGACCCCATCTTGTTATCCTTAATAGCAACGATCAATACATGTCTTGCTGCCCCTTCCGTCACTGGGAAAGAACACCGCACAATCATACCCATCACAAAGCACCTCTTCACATGGCAAGAAAAATCTATCTAGTCGGCCTAACTAAACCAAAGATTCGAAGAAGAAATACGAGGCTATAAGTAATCATGCATATAAGAGATCAAAACTCAAATAAGTTTCATGGATAAAATAGATCTGATCATAAACTCAAAGTTCATCGGATCCCAACAAACACACCGCAAAAGAGTTACATCAAATAGATCTCCAAGAGACCATTGTATTGAGAATCAAAAAGAGAGAAGAAGCCATCTAGCTACTGCCTACGGACCCATAGGTCTACAATGAACTACTCACGCGTCATCGGAGAGGCACCAATGAGGATGATGAACCCCTCTGCGATGGTGTCTAGATTGGATCTCATGGTTCTGGAACTTGCGGCGGCTGGAATTGTGTTTCATCGACTCCCCTAGGGTTTCTAGATTTTTGGGGTATTTATCGAGCACAGAGGCGGTGTAGGAGGCCACCGAGGTGGGCACAACTCTAGTACTTCTTTGGCCCATCTTGTGTCTTCTGGTCTAGAAAAAATCTCCAAAAAGTTTCGCTGCGTTTGGACTCCGTTTGGTATTGATTTTCTGCGAAGTAAAAAACAAGCAAAAAACAGCAATTGGCATTGGGCACTATGCCAATAGGTTAGTCCCGAAAATGATATAAAGTTGCTATAAAATGATTATAAAACATCCAGGAATGATAATATAGCAGCATGGAACAATAAAAAATTATAGATACGTGGAGGGCCCCATGGTGGGCGCCAAATGTCGTGGTATGCTCATGGCAAATGCCAAGGGTAGGCTTATCGCACGTGGTTGGGCCAAAGGACGCCGGTGGGTTCCAGAGGAGAGATTGGGGACAAGCGGCGTAGGACACGTGATGTACCTAGGTTCGGGGCCCTCCGTGGGAGGTAACACCCCTACTCCTGCTAAGATCTACTAAGTGGATCACAAGAGGGCTACAATGGTACACCTTGAACTGTGTTGGGTGGAGGAGGAAGAAGAGCTAACTCTCTACTTCTCCTTGCTAGTGTGTGAGCAGAATGCAGACCCTCTGCATGGAGGGCCCCCGAGGGGTCTTAGAGGCCGCCCTCGGGGCACAATGGTAAGTCTACATGGGTGCGGGGCCCTAGTATCATCGTTTGTGTCTTCGTGTGGGGCCCGTTGTCGGTGTCAAAACCGGCGGATCTCGGGTAGGGGGTCCCGAACTGTGCGTCTAAGGCGGATGGTAACAGGAGGCGGGGGACACAATGTTTACCCAGGTTCGGGCCCTCTCGATGGAGGTAATACCCTACTTCCTGCCTGATTGATCTTGATGATATGAGTATTACAAGAGTTGATCTACCACAAGATCGTAGAGGCTAAACCCTAGAAGCTAGCCTATGATTATGATTATTCTTGTCCTACGGACTAAACCCTCCGGTTTATATAGACACCGGAGGGGACTAGGGTTACACAGAGTCGGTTACAAGGGAGGAGATCTACATATCCGTATTGCCAACCTTGCCTTCCACGCCAAGGAGAGTCCCACCCGGACACAGGACGAAGTCTTCAATATTGTATCTTCATAGTCGAACAGTCCGGCCAAAGTATATAGTCCGGCTGTCCGAGGACCCCCTAATCCAGGACTCCCTCAGTAGCCCCTAAACCAGGCTTCAATGACGATGAGTCCGGCACGCAGATTGTCTTCGGCATTGCAAGGCGGGTTCTTCCTCCGAATACTCCATAGAAGATTTTGAACACAAGGCTCGTGTCCGGCTCTGCAAAACAAATTCCACATACCACCGTAGAGAGTATAATATTTCCCCAAATCTTATCTGCTGACAACTTTTCATAACGTGACATCACGCCATGGCCTGGTCATTATTCGAACCATTTTCCTCAACCAGCTGCTGCACATATTGCGAGGCGGTTTTCTTGGCACGTCTTGTCGAAGCAGAGATCGTGTCCCCTTATCATGGGATTCTCATCAATACGGGTGTGGGTAACCCAACCGCGCCATCAATCACGGCTCTTGGGGAATAAGCGATTTTACCAGGCGAGTGGGGAGGCGCACAATTTCTACCGCCCTTATAAAGGGACAAGGACTCCTCCTTTTTACCCACGCCTTCTTCCTCCCTGCTGTGACGCCCTCGATTCAATCGTACACTAATCATACACGCAAATGTGTACGATCAAGATCAAGGACTCACGGGAAGATATCACAACACAACTCGAGACACAAATTAAAATAATACAAGCTTTATATTACGAGCCAGGGGCCTCGAGGGCTCGAATACATCAGCTTGAATACACAAGAGTCAGCGGAAGCAACAATATCTGAGCACAGACATGAGTTAGACAAGTTTGCCTTAAGAAGGCTAGCACAAAAGCAACAACGATCGAAAAGGCAAGGCCTCCTGCCTGGGAGCCTCCTAACTACTCCTGGTCGTCGACGGTCTCCACGTAGTAGTATGCATCGGCGGTGGCATCTGGCTCCTGGGCTCCGACATCTGGTTGCATCAACCGGAAAGAAGAAGAAAGGGGGAAAAGGGGGAGCAAAGCAACCGTGAGTACTCATCCAAAGTACTCGCAAGCAAGGATCTACACTACACATGCAACATTATCAAAGGAAGGCTGTATAAGTGGACTGGGCTGCAGAAATGCCAGAATAGAGAGAAGGCCTAGTCCTATCAAAGACTAGCATCTTCTGGAAACCACCATCTTGCAGCAACAAGAGGAAGTACAGTAGCATAAAGTAAAGTAGTAGTAGTGTTATCAACCTCGGCCAGAGATCCTTTCTCGACTCCCTGCGAGAAAGCAATCCCAGAGCCATACTATCCAGTTATCACCTCATATCCAAGTCTCATCTCAAGTATCCAGTTCTAGTTGTAACAATCGGGATACAACTCCAAGTGTCCGTTACCGTAGGACAGGCTATCGATAGATGTTTTCTTCCCTGCAGGGGTGCACCAACTTACCCACCATGCTCGATTAACTCCGGCCAGACACACTTTCCTGGGTCATGCTCGGCCTCGGCCAAACAATACGCCGCAACCCGACCTAGGCTTAGTAGAGTCAGCACACCGGACTAAACCTATGCCCCCAGGGGTCATGGGCCATCTCCCCGGGAACTCCTGCACGTTGCGTACGCGGCCGGTGAGCAGACCTAGCTACCTCCTTCAACAAGGCAGGTGCTTACGCAGTCCAACCCGGCGCGCGCCGCTCAGTCGCTGACGTCTATTAAGCTTCGGCTGATGTATACGGCACAGAACGCCCATACTATGCCCACATGATAGTTAGTGCTATCAAGCCAGAGGCCCCTCGGATCAAATATCCAAATCGTAGTGTATTAGGAACGCGTGGTAACAAGCAGAGACTCATGAAAGATGTGACCCCGTTGCCCCGTCTCGAGGACTTGCGGCAAGGGCTAGGAATGCCCGGCCACGCCTCGTAATTATCTCGCGGGCACCCTCCAGGTCAACCCGTCTCCATATCACTGGAAAATATGCTCGCGCGGGTACCCCTCAGGGCCGACCCGTCTTTAGTAACAGGGTTCAGTGTAAAGTCATAGTAACCATAGTAACCGTGTGTCTAACACCAAGAGGAAAACCTGAGGAATCACCCTTGACAGATTCCACTCGATGTAATCATCAAGGTGAACGTAAGAGGAACCACCCCCGAGGTTCACACTTGAGGGGTTGCACGACAGAGTCATATCGGAAGTGGTTAAGGCGGAATCACCCTCGATGACCACGACCGAATAGCTACACTACAGGGTTAACATCAGAAGTGCTGTAGAGGTCTCACCCTCGGCACTCGATAGTAACCCAGTAGTGTCGAGCAACTAAGGGGAAAGTGATGTGCGCTGTCAGGGCCGGGTCTTCAATCCCGTTGATCGGGTCTTCGATGATGAAGCAGGGGCAACAAGGACAAGGTGGGGGTCACTGATGGATCACTAACCAATCTATACTAAGCAGTTTAGGATAAGCAGGTAGGTAACAATGAGCAGGTTACAAAAGCAGGCTATGCATCAGAATAGGAGCAAACAATAACAGTAGCAAAATCTAATGCAAGCATGAGAGAATGGAATGGGCGATATCGGGATGATCAAAGGGGGGGCTTGCCTGGTTGCTCTGGCAAGGAGGGGTCGTCTTCGACGTAGTCGATCACAGGGGCGGCATCAGTCTCGAGGTCTACCGGAGAGAAGAGGGGGAAGAAACAGTAAATACAGAGCAAACAATGCATCACAAGGCATAACATGACGATAAGCAGAACTAGGGTCGACCTAACGTAGTACTACACGTTGCAGACGGAGGGGATAAACATCCAAGGATGAATTCCCGACGTTAGGTGGATTCCGGACAAAGGAAAAGAGGGGGAAAGTTCCAAGTTCAGCATGCTAGGGGCATGTGACAGACGAAAGGACACGTATTCGGATTCGTTGGATTTTTCTGAGCATCTTTCATATATAAAACATTTTCATCGGAGTTACGGTTTAATTACTATGATTTTTGCAAGTTTAAAACATATTCTGGAATTATTTAATAATAGAAAAGGAAATATGACGTCAGCATTACGTGGGGATGACGTCAGCAGTCAACAGACTCGCTGACCAGGGTCAAACCTGCCATGTGGGGCCGGTGGGACCCACGTGTCATGGTTAGAGGGCTTAACTAAGTTTGACTAAGACTAAACAGGGTTAATTAGCACCTGGACCCCACCTGTTAGTGTCTTAACTGAAAACTAATTAATTTTAATTATAAAACTGGTTTAGTTAAATTAATTACGCTATGGGGCCCGCATGTCAGTGGGCCAGAGTGCCCAGCCAGCAGTTGACCGAAGTCAACAGGTCAGCCGGGCCCACGGGTCAGCGACCCAAGGGGTGGCCCCGGCCAGCCAGGTCAGCGGTGGTGCCGGAGCTAGCTCCGGCGACCAAATACGCGACGGAGGGCGCGGCCGTGCATCGGGAATCGTCGTCCTGCGGGCCAAAATGGGCGCGGGCATGCGTGTTCGAATGGGGAGAGCCCGCCGCGTCCTATGGGGGCACTAGTAGGAGCTGAGGCGGCTGAAGTTGGCGCCGGCATTGAGCAGAGGCCGCGGTTGGCTTCGGGCCTCAATGGGGACGGCTCTAGGGAGTACGGCGAGCGGCGCCGAGGGGCTCGTTGGCCTCCTAGGAAGCTCAGGAGCGCGGTGTGCGTTGCGGGCGCGAGCGGGGCTAGCGATGGCTGCGGCGGCGCCATGAACGGCGGCGGCGAGCTCGCGGTTGAGCGGCGAGGCGAACCTCAGGCAACAAAGCGAAAGGGGAAAAGGAGGAAACGGACGGCTGCTCACAGCGGTGACGGGGAGCTGCTCGGGGAGGCATGGGACGCAGTGACGGCGACGGAGTCGACGTCGAACTCCGACGGATGCAGAGGAGGAAGTTGCTCCGATACCTCCGCGGTGGTGGCTCCCGGATCGCGCTGGTGGCCGTAGTCGACGTAGAGGAGCGCGGCGGAGCGGCTGGTTACGTCGGAGGAGCACGAGGGAGGCGGTCGCCGCGGTGATGCGAGGTGGGACGGCGGCGATGGCGCTCGGGTGAGGCGGGCGAGCGAGACAGAGAGGGGGAGGAGCGCGTGGATCTGGGAGGCGAGAGAGGGGAGTGGAGGTAGGTGGGGAGGAGGTCGAGGCGTCGAGGGGGGGTCGACCTTATCCTCCTCGTCGACGGCGAGGTTGTTCAGCGGCGACGCGCGGGCGCGCGCCCTCAGTCGGTTGAATAGGGGGAGGGGACAGACTGGTGCGAGGGGGGCAACTGGGCTGGCTCGGGTGCGTTAGGTGGGCCGGCCCAGGTGGGTTAGGTCCACGGGGGGTTGTTCTCTCTCTCCCTCTCTTTTCCTTCACATTTTTTGAACTTTTCTATTTTCTTTTATTTGCAGAAAGCAAAATAGTTTTATAAAACTAATCTTGCACCGAAAATACCACTTTAACTTAGGCCACTGCTATAATTAACTTGGCACCAAAAATAAAGTAGTTTAGTATTTTTATAAATTAAAAAGCACTTAAATAAATGATTTAGCCACTGTTTTAACTAGTTTAGGGCACATAGACATTTTGGAAAAATGTTAGTTCACTACCATTATTAACAAAAGAATATTTGCCACATGATGAACATTTTAGATTTCATGTCTAACAAATATGAATTTTTGACTTTAGATTGGACTTGAATTTGAATGGTGATTTGGATCAAGTGAAGATTAGCAATAGTAACATGATGACATGGCACCATTAACAGGGGATTACTATAGCATGACACTGGGGTGTTACAAATCTCCTCCACTACAAGAAATCTCATCTCGAGATTTAAGTGGGGAAGTAAAGAGTAACTTCGGGAGAATTGACCCTTATAGGGTTAATTATCTAGTGAAAAATTCAGGGAATGAGGCAGAAGTATCTCCGAGTTGAAACTTAATAAAACATCGAGAGCAAAGTATGAAGGTACAATAGGAAGTTTCAACTGAATGAACAACGATTGATACTTGATCAGAGTGTGAGAAAGGGGGGTTCAGAGCATCGGGAATAGATCATCTCTCGGAAGGTGGCTCGTGACATGATATGAAGCCAAGTGTAAAGCATATTTCGGCATCAAGGTTGTACAGGAGAGTCAGGTTTCGATCCTGTGGAACGGTGGGTTATGGGCCCACCATGTGGGTTAAAAGAAGGAAAGGCGCTATTCATTTTGCACGGTCATGATAGCAAGGCATGTCAGAGGGTAGCCTACCAGTTATGTCGGCAACAATCGTCGGTACCCAGGGCGAGGGACGAAGAGAACCATTCTCCTGCTCGTTGAACGAGGCGGACCAATAGGCAAAGTTCTCGTCCATCGGTGGTTACCGGAATGTCGTCCACAATAGTAACAGGGTCTTACTAACAGTTTGTACAACGGGGTGTTTACATAAGCAGGGAAATATTTCTGCATATATCATATAGATCACAAGAAGGTTAAACAAACCAATGGAAAGGAAAATGAAATTATCGGATTGATCAGACCAATGGAAAGGAAAATGTGTTTATACACAAGAATTGGGAGTATATCCTTCCCAAGGGGAAGCGGAGCAGGATATACATGATATGACAGCAAGTTCAAAAGCATTTAGATAAAGGGGGCAAGGGAAGAATCATGATATTACCCATGCAACGGTGTTTGGATAATAGATCAAGAAACATTCGGCAATGTGCTTCCAATGTTCTTCTTGATATTCGGAATACCTCAGTCATACTTCGAGGTAGCATTAACATGGTGTTCCAAGTAGGGGTTGGAGTTGAAGATCACAAGAAATACTCAAGGAACAATTGCAGGAATAGCAAGGAGTTGAAGGTATAACCAAGACATGATCAAACATGTGTTGGAAAGAAGACAAGGGGGTTGTCGATGATAACTCAAATCATCGAAGGTCAAGGATGGTATTTCTCACCATGAATTCAATTGTCATCTCAACGGAAGTCAAAATGTTGATGCTGATCACGACGCATTTGTCGAGAGGCTCTATGAAGATGCCATCAAGGAGCGATGCCATCAAGCAACAGGAAGGATGAAGCGAAAGGATATTGGAACCACGGATACGACACAAGCTCAAAATCAAGCTTGTTGTTCCAGGTGAATTGATAAAATGAGGAAGATCGACGTAAGCTTCGCTCATCGTCGAAAGGTTGTGCTCCGGGAATAAGGACCAGGTAGCACAGTTAAATTAGCACGATAATGATATAGTCGGTCAGGCTAGGAATGATGTGAAGGAGTATCACTCCAATTAAGAATTTACAAGAGGTAGCACAATGACACAATATCATCGAGATAACATGAGGCAATACTTGAAGGTAGATCAAATTAGAGGTTGGACGGGTGAAATGACTGGCAGGAGACAAGTATTTTAAATTGTCCGGGAAATGGAATTAAGGAGAAACTAGGGTCGGAACCACGATTATGAATGATCAAACCACCGATACAAGATGAACTTATAGCAAGGGGATAATTAATTTTAAGAGAAGCTTCCATGATAAGATCTACATCGTGTCCATGGGCATGAACACAAAGTTCAAGGTCGACTCCCACTTCTTCAATGCATATCATTTCATTTACTTCTCACTTTCGATGAAGTTGTAGTGTTGAAATGTTATCTGGCAAAACACTAGAAGAGTAAGACTCGTTAAAACTCTCGGGTTCAAAAGGATTAGGTGAGGCATAGGTTCAACCCATAGGGGCATCTTAGGAACCTATTCCACAACTTCAGAAGTAAACAACAAAAGATCGAAAGTAGAGTATGGTTGACAAAAGGAGAGGATACAATTTACCAAAGGCATTATGTATCTGGGAAAGAAGTTCACGAGATTCTTTGAATATGAAGGACACTGTCGGATGATAATCCAATAATGGATCCGGTGATCCACAACGGAGCTGATGTGAGTATCGATATTCAATCAGAAGAACAAATAATGTAGAGGCATCGAATTTTGGAAACATCTGATAATTCCAAAGCTTAAATGGAAAGGAATTACGATTTCCAATTCGGGGGATCAGAAGTAGATGCTCTAATCAAAAGATAAGCAAGTTGAAAAGACATAGATCGACAATCATTCAAGGTTTGATTTGCCGAGAACCAGTTCAAGTTTGAAGTGACGTCTGAGCCAAAAGGACGAATTTCATAAGGATCAACTGATGATTGCGTGCATTCACAAACATGTTGAATCAATAGGATCAGAAAGTCAACCACAACGGATTTCAATGGATATTGCTAGACATATGGAATTAACCATCATGCAAGCAGGTAGTGAAGAACAAGAGCAATAATCTACTAAGGATTTCGGGAGATTGAATAGTATTTCTAAGAATTTTGTGAGACACATGAACAACTAGGGATGATCGAATACTCAATAAGTGTGAGGAATTACTCGTAGGTGTATTCATGTGAAAGAGAGCTACAAGACAGTAGCTCAAAGGATTCTTAAAAGTCGGAGAATAATTCGATGTATCCTGTAACAACAGGAGCAGGGAATGATTGTATGAACGGCAAGTGTAATTAGTTATCCATAGGGATTTATCGATGGAAGGGAATTGCAAAAACGATGGACACAAGGGTCTCGGAAAAACATCGAAAAGTATCTTCAGGGTCTTCTGATGGACCAAACCATCATCTGAAATAAAAGGGGCTCTCCGGGAGGAAGTAGTTACGAGATCCTAGTGCTAGAGTTAGCAAAATCATTTAACCCGAATAGAAGAGAGATCAGAGTCCCAGAGTAAAGACGAGGAATAAAAGATCCTAACACCACCCAATGGCGACGTGGGCCCGTAAGCTACACAGCCATGTTAGTAAAAGTTTTTAGTGACTAGACTCAACTTCGGCCAAGGAGTTGGAAAGGGGGCTACCTACAGGCAGTCGGCTCTGATACCAACTTGTGACGCCCTCGATTCAATCATACACTAATCATACACGCATATGTGTACGATCAAGATCAAGGACTCACGGGAAGATATCACAACACAACTCTAGACACAAATTAAAATAATACAAGCTTTATATTACAAGCCAGGGGCCTCGAGGGCTCGAATACATCAGCTTGAATACACAAGAGTCAGCGGAAGCAACAATATCTGAGCACAGACATGAGTTAGACAAGTTTTCCTTAAGAAGGCTAGCACAAAAGCAACAACGATCGAAAAGGCAAGGCCTCCTGCCTGGGAGCCTCCTAACTATCCTGGTCGTCGACGGTCTCGACGTAGTAGTATGCATCGGCGGTGGCATCTGGCTCCTGGGCTCCGACATCTGGTTGCATTAACCGGAAAGAAGAATAAAGGGGGAAAAGGGGGAGCAAAGCAACCATGAGTACTCATCCAAAGTACTCGCAAGCAAGGATCTACACTACATATGCAACATTATCAAAGGAAGGCTGTATAAGTGGACTGGGCTGCAGAAATGCCAGAATAGAGAGAAGGCCTAGTCCTATCAAAGACTAGCATCTTCTGGAAACCACCATCTTGCAGCAACAAGAGGAAGTAGAGTAGCATAAAGTAAAGTAGTAGTAGTGTTATCAACCTCGGCCAGAGATCCTTTCTCGACTCCCTGCGAGAAAGCAATCCCAGAGCCATACTATCCAGTTATCACCTCATATCCAAGTCTCATCTCAAGTATCCAGTTCTAGTTGTAACGATCGGGATACAACTCCAAGTGTCCGTTACCATAGGACAGGCTATCGATAGATGTTTTCTTCCCTACAGGGGTGCACCAACTTACCCACCATGCTCGATTAACTCCGGCCAGACACACTTTCCTGGGTCATGCTCGGCCTCGGCCAAACAATACGCCGCAACCCGACCTAGGCTTAGTAGAGTCAGCACACCAGACTAAACCTATGCCCCCAGGGGTCATGGGCCATCTCCCCGGGAACTCCTGCACGTTGCGTACGCGGCCGGTGAGCAGACCTAGCTACCTCCTTCAACAAGGCAGGTGCTTACGCAGTCCAACCCGGCGCGCGCCGCTCAGTCGCTGACGTCTATTAAGCTTCGGCTGATGTATACGACGCAGAACGCCCATACTATGCCCACGTGATGGTTAGTGCTATCAGGCCAGAGGCCCCTCGGATCAAATATCCAAATCATAGTGGATTAGGAACGCGCGGTAACAAGCAGAGACTCACGAAAGATGTGACCCCGTTGCCCTGTCTTGAGGACTTGCGGCAAGGGCTAGGAATGCCCGGCCACGCCTCGTAATTATCTCGCGGGCACCCTCCAGGTCAACCCGTCTCCACATCACTGGCAAATATGCTCGCGCGGGTACCCCTCAGGGCCGACCCGTCTTTAGTAACAGCGTTCAGTGTAAAGTCATAGTAACCATAGTAACCGTGTGTCTAACACCAAGAGGAAAACCTGAGGAATCACCCTTGACGGATTCCACTCGATGTAATCATCAAGGTGAACGTAAGAGGAACCACCCCCGAGGTTCACACTTGAGGGGTTGCACGACAGAGTCGTATCGGAAGTGGTTAAGGCGGAATCACCCTCGATGACCACGACCGAATAGCTACACTACAGGGTTAACATCAGAAGTGTTGTAGAGGTCTCACCCTCGGCACTCGATAGTAACCCAGTAGTGTCGAGCAACTAAGGGGAAAGTGATGTGCGGTGTCGGGGCCTGGTCTTCAATCCTGTTGATCGGGTCTTTGATGATGAAGCAAGGGCAACAAGGGCAAGGTGGGGGTCACTGATGGATCACTAACCAACCTATACTAAGTAGTTTAGGATAAGCAGGTAGGTAACAATGAGCAGGTTACAAAAGCAGGCTATGCATCATAATAGGAGCAAACAATAATAGTAGCAAAATCTAATACAAGCATGAGAGAATGGAATGGGCGATATCGGGATGATCAAAGGGGGGGCTTGCCTGGTTGCTCTGGCAAGGAGGGGTCGTCGTCGACGTAGTCGATCACAGGGGCGGCATCAGTCTCGAGGTCTACCGAAGAGAAGAGGGGGAAGAAACAGTAAATACAGAGCAAACAATGCATCACAAGGCATAACATGACGATAAGCAGAACTAGGGTCGACCTAACGTAGTACTACACGTTGCAGACGGAGGGGATAAACATCCAAGGATGAATTCCCGACGTTAGGTGGATTCCGGACAAAGGAAAAGAGGGGGAAAGTTCCAAGTTCAGCATGCTAGGGGCATGTGACAGACGAAAGGACACGTATTCGGATTCGTTGGATTTTTCTGAGCATCTTTCATATATAAAACATTTTCATCGGAGTTACGGTTTAATTACTATGATTTTTGCAAGTTTAAAACATATTCTGGAATTATTTAATAATAGAAAAGGAAATATGACGTCAGCATTACGTGGGGATGACGTCAGCAGTCAACAGACTCGCTGACCAGGGTCAAACCTGCCATGTGGGGCCGGTGGGACCCACGTGTCATGGTTAGAGGGCTTAACTAAGTTTGACTAAGACTAAACAGGGTTAATTAGCACCTGGACCCCACCCGTTAGTGTCTTAACTGAAAACTAATTAATTTTAATTATAAAACTGGTTTAGTTAAATTAATTACGCTATGGGGCCCGCATGTCAGTGGGCCAGAGTGCCCAGCCAGCAGTTGACCGAAGTCAACAGGTCAGCCGGGCCCACGGGTCAGCGGTGGTGCCGGAGCTAGCTCCGGCGACCAAATCCGTGGCGGAGGGCGCGGCCGTGCATCGGGAATCGCTGTCCTGCGGGCCAAAATGGGCGTGGGCATGCGTGTTCGAATGGGGATGTGACACCCAAGTTTTTATTTGGATTTTTCAAAAGATTTTTTTTGACTTGAGGGAGGTGATTTAAATTTTTTCTTCAAAAGAACTCTCCCTTTTAAATATTTTTCTCATGACAAAAGTTTTATTTGGATTCACCCAAGACTTGCTTTTGGTCTTGGAGGTCCTTGCCTTTTTATTTGAACTCAAGACAAAATGCTTTTCACTTGAGAAAATGGCTTTTGAAAATCTCCTTGAAAATGCACTATGGCTTTTGGAATAATCCTTTGCCACTTTCAACATTTCTTTCTTGCCATGGCCTTAGTGCAAATCCACTCTCCTAAACCTTCCCTCATCTTTGGATCATGTTTTGCATCAAATCCAGCAAGTTGTACCTCTCCATATAATTCTTTCCATTCAAAACATATTCAAACAAATTTCTGTCTTCTATTCTAGCCATTGGCGATTTACAAAGGAACTCCACTTTCTGTATTGATTTTTGCCCCCAAACCAATTCCCTTCCCTAGCCCTTTGAACCCTTAACCAAGATCCATGAAGATCCACTGGTCTTCAGTTCAAATTTTTCAAACTACACTTGCTGCAAGTTTGGACCAGATTTGTCAAATTTGGTGAAATTCATACAAATCCTTTTCCAAAAATTCCAAGTAAAATCAGGCAGCCTCTGGGTGCATTGAGTGGTCACCTCACCAAGTACCAGCACCAGAAAAAAATTTCTCATTGCCAAATCATTATGTCGAACACCTGCAGTGCATTGTCAATTTCAGGTTCAGTAAAGTTCAGAGAACATTTCAGTGCTACTGTCGTTTTCTTCAGAACTTGTTGTCGATCTCGACAGTGCCCCGATGTCGCCTTGCTCCCCGTCCCCTCCCCCTTGTTCCTGCACCGCACAAGCGTCTGGCACCTTGCGGACGTCAGCGACGAGCAGCAGAAGGTGCGCCGCCCCGTGACCGACGCCAGCGGCGGCTTTGCGGCCGCCAGAGAGAGGCGCAGCACCGACGGCGCCACCCAGCGCCGCCCAAGCCACCGGGGCTCGCCGCGTGGCCTTCCACTCCCCAGAATGCGCTGCCATCTTCGTCTTGAACCGCAGGGCACGGAGCGCGCTCTCTGCCGCCGACGTGCCCGTGCGGCCACCCCACCGTGGACCGGCGCCATTACGCCAAGACCAGCCGGGATTAGCGGAGGAACGACACCAGTAACCTCCACTGATGCTGCCTGGCCACTCAAACCTCTTGCCAATCCACTGCATCACCATAATCGCTCGCCGGAGATTCTCCGTTCACGGCCACCCCGTCGGTCCGCCTATAAATAGAGGCCCCGAGCTTCAACTCGAACCCACACCATCCCTGCACTCCACCTAGAGCACGCCTAGCCACTGGAAGAGCCCCGAGGAGGTCTCCTTCCTCGACTCCGGCCGCCGCGACCCGCCACGGGATCCAGCTCGATTCGCTCTCGTGCGTGCGCCTCTGCCTCCCATCTCTTGCCAGTAGCTTCACTATGCATCCCTCCTTCTGACCCGCGCTTCAATTCGAAGTTTGCAGCCCTCCACCGGAGTACTCCACCACCACCCGAGCCGCCGTCCGCCGGAGAAAGTGTCGCCGTCGACGTGGTGCTCTCCGACGGTCGAGTCCACCACCCACCGACGCGGAAGGACACGCTGAAGCTCTTGGTACCCTCCGATCCTCCTAACTCGCCGTGGTTCGACGCCGGCGTCCACCGCAGTCTTCGGGCGCCGGCAAGCTTTTTAAACCTAACATGTGGACCCCCCCTGTCAGCCTCTCTTCTGTTTCCACTCGCGAACCGTTTTCTGTTGGCGCCTTCGGGCAAATACGCTTTCCCTCTTGAGCTAGCGCATTTCCAATCGAACCGTTTTCTGTTTTCTCAGTTAAAACCCTGGAACTTTTCTGTTTCATTACAGATAGGTCCCTGGACAGAAACCTTTATAACTTTTTAATAAAAAGGGATTTTTGAGTGATTCTTTTTCTGACAGTCTTCAAATTCTGTCTAGTTTTTATGAGATTTATTTGGAAAAAATTTGGAGAAGTTTCTGTGCACGCGTTGGTTTTCACGTTAGTGCCCGTTTTCGTTATTGCCGTAGGTTCCGGAAGAGGTGACGGAGCCGCGAACTTCGCCGAGCTAGACTCCGACTTCTCCGAACCAGGCAAGCATGTTTGAACCTTTGATATGATAGGTGTTTTGCATGTTTGCGTGAAGGTTTGTGCGTGGCATATGAGTATCGGTGAGTTCCCCGTTGCTTGCGAGGCAACTACCCGTTTTTCCAAAGTCGCGATGATCTCTGGTGAGAGATGGCCTAATCATGTGGTGACATGAAGGGCAGCAAGGTGGTACTGTTGTAGCATACTAGCCTTGGGTCATCCGACGAATTCCGACGTTAACGTGGACGGAGTCACGTTATCGTCTTTTCCCCTTCCGTGCTACCACATGTTTCTTTGCCAGGATGCGGTTTAGTAAGTTGGTAACCTCTTTCCATGTACACACCAAACAGAGGGGCCGGGATGATGGTACCTTGGCCCAGGATTAAAGCCAGTCATCCGGTCAGGGGGCATGGGTGTTTCCGGTTGGGACCGAGAGGGGGGCACCCCCTTAGAGCGCGCGTATAGAAATTTGATCCCATGCTACGCGAGGTTGTAGCCTCCCCGTCTCAAGGTTTTTCTTGAACGTTGCCGAGGGTGATCCCTGGCTTCGGAATGTTGAATGGGTGTGTACTGGTTAGACGTGTTTCTTCCAAAACACCGTAAACGGAACTAGTCCCCGTGACTACTGAAATCCATTGGTTGTGGTTAAGTACAAACTCTGCAGAGTCAAATCCTTCCAAGTCATCGTATCCATGATCAAACAGTGTAATCAGTATGTCCATATCTATCTGCGTGGAAAACTTGTCCCCGGTGAACAAACTCAAGTGGTAAACCCAGTTTAATTATTATTTCTGTGGATGGACTAACCTTATATTTGTCTCGTACTTGTGATAATTTATACTCTCGAGCTAATGAATTTTTGAGCTACAATATAAGCCCTTTATGTGATGTCGCTCAGATGTCCGACTGTGGCATGTTCGTCTTTTATTTTCTGTTATAAGCCCTTTATGTGATGTCGCTCAGACGTCCGACTGTGGCATTATTATTATTCTTGCAGTTTCCTCTCGAGGAGTCATTCAGACACTCGTTTGGCACCAGCATTATTATCCTTGCATTTTCCTCTCGAGGAGTCATTCAGACCCTCGTTTGGCACCAGTACTACTATTCTGCAGTTTCCGCTCGAGGAGTCATTCAGACCCTCGCTTGGCACCCAGTATTTGTTATCTCTATGTCTGAACGCACTGGTTAACTGGTTCATATGCTTCATGTTTACAATTGTTATATCTTATGTCCGAACTGTCTTGCGAGTACTTTCATAGTACTCACCTGGCTTGTTGATTTGGCCAGATGTTGACGAAGGCGATCTCTTGGATGAAGAGTTTGATAGCGCGTCCGACGCCTAGAGGAGTCCCAGTCAGTCCTGCGCGATCCCGGATATTGGTCACTTGTATTATATACGCTTCCGCCACCCGCAATAAGTCTCCTCGAGCCTCACTCCGACGCTCGAAGAGCTGTAGTCTTCAGGAGTCATATCACTTGCTTCGCGGTGATATTTCCACCACCGTTATTATCGTGAGTTAGTAGTTATGCCACCCTATCCGCCGTGTTGTTTTATCGGCGTGCATGTAATAAATTGTTGGGCAGTTTCCGCTCAACTTTGTATTATATTCAGTACTCCTGGTATTTTTCTTCTGTGACCATGATATTGTCTACCAGTGAGAAGGAATTCTTCCTTACTGGTCCGTAAAAGGGATTGGTCTCTCAATAATTATATTATTGAAAAACCGGTCGTGACAAGCTTGGTACCAGAGCCAGGCTGACTGTAGGAAGCCACTAGGTGCGATCGCTAATCGGTTATTAGCGTCTTTTGTGCTTTTTCAGCATTTTGCAATTGTAGCTATTTTCTGTTGGTCATCATAAATTTATGACATGACTACTCAGAATTTTTGCCTACTTTTGTAGATGGCTGGCAGCAGCTGTGAGAATCGAGTGTTCACGAACGTGCCCGAGGGGTTTGTCAAGCTCCTCGTCTCCATCACCAAGCTCGCGATCGGGCCAGCAGCCCGCCCGGAGTTCACGCTCTATCAGCACAAGCTCAGCGACGACGTGTCTATGCACCAAGCTGTGGTGCAATTCAAGGGAGGACGTTCTGCAGCTCGCCACTTCCGTTTTGTGGGAAGGGCCATGCCTACGGAGAGGCATGCCATGCAGATGGCTGCCCGTGAGGCGATAGCTCGTCTTCGGGACATCCTTCCTACGATGAAGACTCGTCGCTACCGCTACCTCCCATGCCATGTGCCATACACCAGTCACTATGCATTCGCCTGCCATCGGGGAGAGCGAGATGAAGCCATCGAGATGGTTGTTGGAGTATCTCAAGGCTCTGGAGGAGTCTTTCGACAATCTCGTAGACGATCTTGTGGCTGCCCGCATGGACTTAGTCCGGGGCGGTCCTGCCAGCAGGAAGGAGCTTCTCAACACGGCACCGCCTCTGACTTTCGTCTCGTCTTCAGCCTCTTATGCACCGGCCGTTTTGGCCACTGCTCGCCGTCTGCCTACCACTGAGGAGTTCGACTGAGTCATCGCTCCTACTCCAGTTAGAGCCGCAGCACCCGCCGCACCCGCTCTGCCACCCGTCGCTCCCGCACCGTCACCGCAGCGCAGCGTTACGCGCCAGGAGCCAGCTAGAGAGGAGGTGGAGGTTGATTCTCCTGGACCGCTGAGTCTTGCCATCGGCAAAGGGAAGGAGATCTACACCATCTCCGACTGAGAGCGCCGAGTAGCCGCGCGTTACGTCTGCTTGTATGTTGCGCTGTTTTTTTGTGTGCGCTAGTTTGTATTGGTGTGTTTGCTGCCTTCCGGAGTAGTACGCTAGTCTAAATAACATGTCAGGAATGTGTACGCACATCCTGAGTGCTGTATCATGTGTTTGTATTTCGCGTGTAAGATTTGTGTTAAGCAGTCTTTTCTCCATGCAAAACCGCTTATGTTTTCCTTGAAAAACTTGAGGTCTTTTAAATTGTTGCCTTTGCAAAGTTTTCCTTGTGCTACACAGTTTTTCTCATGGGTTTTGCAAAATAATACCCCAGACTGGAAAAATGTCTCGTCCGTGGACTCGCTCCATGCCCAATCAGCCAGAAGAGGTTTATGGGACACAGACTAGCAACAATTTCACTCAGGGTCAGTCCAGTCAACAAGACAGCGAAGCAGCCCTGTCTCAAGTATGCCGTCTCTTCGAGCAAAGCCAGCAACAGCACCAAGAGATGATGAATCATGTCATCAATATGGGAAACCACCGCGAACCCTATCAACCACATTCCAAGTTATCTGAGTTACAGAAGACTCGCCCTCAACTTTTGCTCACACCGATAGGCCGCTGGAAGCCGATGATTGGCTTCGTGACATTGAAAGGAAACTAATTATTGCTCAGTGTTCAGATCATGAGAAGGTGCTTTATGCACCACACTACCTTACTGGAGCAGCTGCAGCATGGTGGGAAAACTTCCTACACATGCATCCCAGTGAACACAACATCACTTGGGAAGAGTTCAAGGAAGGCTTCCGTGGGGCACACATCCCCAGGAGCATCATAAAAATCAAGAAGAGAGAGTTTGATGACCTGAAGCAGAGAGGCATGTCAGTGACAGAATACAATGGTCAATTTACCCAGCTGTCTCGTTATGCCTACGATGAGCATATGACAGAAAACAAGAAGATGGAGAAATTCCTGGACGGCCTGGCACCAGCACTAAGATGCCAACTGATTGTACACACCTTTCCGGACTTTAAAACTCTGGTGGACAAGGCCATTACCTTGGAGAATGAGCGCCGTAGTCTGGAAGATATCCGTAAGCGAAAGAGGGACAAGACGACTCTTGCTCGCAACAACCGAAGCAAGACTGAGGTTCCACGGACAGAAGCAAGGAGATCCACGACTACTGATCCAAGGCCCGTCGGACAGTTTCATGCCAGGTACAAAGAGTACACGTACCGTCCAGGGGTCACCTGCTATGCTTGTGGTCAAGAAGGGCACTATGCTAAACAATGCCCAAAGCCGAGGAACGCGGCCCCCAAGCCAAACAATGGTGGAAACAATCCAGCCCCCAAGCGCAACAATTTCAATCCCAACAACAACCACAAGAAGGGTCACCTGAACCATGTGACCAGGGAAGAAGCGCAGAATGCCCCAGACATCGTGCTCGGTACATTCCCTGTCAACACAGTACCTGCCACGGTTTTGTTTGATTCTGGAGCTTCCCATTCATTCGTTTCGAAGAGTTTTGTTTTACAACATGGTTTTCCGATACTTCCCTTGGAAAAATCTATGATCATCAAGTCCCCCGGAAATAAACAAATCGCTCAGGGTTACTGCCAAGGAGTGGTCATTGAGTTCAAAGGACTACAATTCCCAGCAAATCTCATCGTGTTGGAGAGTAAAGGACTGGATGTCATTTTAGGGATGGACTGGTTGACCACCAACAAAGGATTCATTGACTGTTTCAATCGGATCGTGATTCTCACCCACCATCATGGCAAGACGATAAGGGTTACAGCTCAAGAAAGGCCACGATCACAGCAACCAAAACTGAACAAAATGGACATTGCAGAACTGAGAAAAGTTCCAGTGGTATGCGAGTTTCCTGATGTGTTCCCTGAAGAACTGCCAGGCATGCCACCAGACCGAGAAATAGAATTCAGCATCGAACTAGCACCTGGCACCGCTCCCATCTATAAGAAGCCTTATAGAATGGCACCCTCAGAATTGGTGGAGTTGAAGAAGCAGATAAAGGAATTGTTGGACAAAGGATTTATTCGAGCCAGCTCCTCACCTTGGGGTTCGCCTGTGTTGTTCGCCAAGAAAAAGGATGGGACACTGAGACTGTGTATAGACTATCGAGCCCTCAACATGGTCACCATCAAAAACAAATATCCGATGCCACGGATAAATGATTTGTTTGACCAGCTCGCACAAGCCAAGGTATTCTCAAAAATTGATTTCAGATCGGGATATCATCAACTGAAAGTACGGACAGAAGATATCCCCAAGACAGCATTCACTTCCAGATACAGATTATATGAGTTCACAGTGATGCCTTTTGGTCTAACAAACGCCCCCGCATATTTCGTCCACCTCATGAACAAAGTGTTTATGAAATTCATGGACAAATTTGTTGTGGTATTCATTGACGATATTCTGGTTTACTCAAGGACACCAGAAGAGCATGCTGAGCACCTCAGAATTGTTTTGGGAGAATTGAGGAAACATCAGTTGTACGCCAAATTTAGCAAGTGCGAATTTTGGCTAAGACAAGTTGGTTTCTTAGGCCATATATTGAACCAAGAAGGCGTGGCCGTAGACCCAGAAAAAGTCAAAGCCATACTTGACTGGAAGCCGCCCGCCAACGTTACAGATGTGCGGAGTTTCCTAGGAATGGCCGGATATTACAGAAGATTTATTGAAGGATTCTCCACTGTGGCAAAACCAATAACACAGTTGCTCAAGAAGGACAAGAAATTTGTATGGACGGAAGCATGCGAGAAAAGCTTCCAAGAACTCAAGAAGAAGCTGACAACCGCACCGGTCTTAACCGTGCCAGACATACACAAGAGTTTTGAAGTTTATTGTGACGCATCCCGAAAAGGTCTCGGGTGTGTGCTGATGCAGGATGGCAAAGTTGTCGCATATGCCTCCAGGCAGCTGCGAAAACATGAGGAAAATTACCCAACACATGACCTGGAGCTAGCAGCAGTCATTCATGCACTCAAGGAGTGGAGGCACTTTCTGTTGGGAAATCGCTGTGAAATATATACAGATCATAAGAGCCTCAAATATATTTTCACACAGCCAGAGCTAAATTTACGCCAACGACGCTGGTTGGAATTGGTCAAGGACTATGATGTCGGCATTCACTACCATCCAGGGAAAGCAAATGTAGTGGCCGATGCCCTTAGTCGAAACCCCAGCCCGGACAATGACGGTCCGCAAAACTTGAGGCCTGAGTTTCAGCAAGAGTTCGCCAGGCTCAACATGATGTTAGTCCCTGAGGGTACCATATCAAATCTGGAGATACAACCCACCCTGGTGGAACAAATTAAGAAAGCTCAACAGGGACATCCCAGCATCGAAGGTATAAAGAAGAAAGTGGACCTTGGTAAGGCTTCAGAGTTCATCACAGACAGTGAAGGAACCTTATGGTACGGAGACAGACTTTGCGTACCTAACATTGAGGAACTCAAGCAACAAATCTTGACCGAAAGCCACACCGCTCCATACTCGATCCATCCTGGAGGAACCAAAATGTACAAGGACATTCAGGAAAGATTTTGGTGGCACGGTATGAAAAGAGATATAGCCACATTCATTGCTTGTTGCGATTCATGTCAGCGCATCAAGGCCGAGCATCAAAAGCCAGCAGGGCTACTCCAGCCAAACAGGATACCGGAGTGGAAATGGGATGAAATAGGAATGGACTTCATTGTCGGATTACCCCGATCACAACGCGGAAATGACGCCATATGGGTCATCACAGACCGACTAACCAAGGTTGCTCATTTCATTCCCGTGAAGACTACCTACTCCACACAAAGACTGGCCAAACTTTATCTCTCCCGTATAGTTTGTTTGCATGGAGTCCCAAAGACTATAATATCTGACCGAGGCACTCAATTCGTCTCCAAATTTTGGGATCACCTACAACAAGCTCTGGGCACGCAACTAGCTTTCAGTACAGCATACCACCCTCAGACTGATGGACAAACGGAACGTGTAAACCAAATCCTAGAGGATATGCTAAGAGCCTGTGTGCTCACCTATGGGTCCAGTTGGGAAGAGAGTTTGCCGTATGCCGAATTTGCTTACAACAACAGTTACCAAGCCAGCTTGCAAATGGCACCCTTTGAAGCATTGTACGGACGGAGGTGTCGTACCCCACAAAATTGGTCAGACACAGGTGACAGCCGTATCTTCGGCCCAGACGTGCTTAAAGAGGCCGAGGAGAAAGTTAAACAGATCAGGGACAGACTCAAGACAGCACAGAGCCGACAAAAGAACTACTATGATCAGAAGCATCGTGAGGTCAGCTTTGAACCCGGTGATTCCGTATACCTCCGAGTATCTCCTATGAGGGGTCTGCAACGGTTCAAAATTAAAGGGAAGCTAGCCCCAAGATTTATTGGACCATTTTGTGTAAAGGCACGAAGAGGCACGGTAGCCTACCAACTAGACTTGCCCAAGGAGCTGTCAGACGTCCATGACGTATTCCACGTATCACAGTTGAGGAAATGTGTGAGTAACCCAGAGAAGCATGTACCCCATGAAAGCATTGATGTGCAACCAGACCTCACCTATAGAGAGAGGCCAGTAAAGATTTCAGAAGAGTCTGAACGGAGGACCCGTCAGAAAACGACAAAGTTTTTCAGAGTTCAGTGGAGCAACCACACTGAGGATGAAGCCACATGGGAAAGGGAAGATTTTCTTCAGGCAGAATATCCATATCTATTTGAGGATCAGCAAAAATCTCGAGGACGAGATTTTTCCTAAGGGGGTAGGTGTTGTGACACCCAAGTTTTGTTTTGGATTTTTCAAAAGATTTTATTTGACTTGAGGGAGGTGATTTAAATTTTTTCTACAAAAGAACTCTCCCTTTTAAATATTTTTCTCATGACAAGAGTTTTATTTGGATTCACCCAAGACTTGCTTTTAGTCTTGGAGGTCCTTGCCTTTTTATTTGAACTCAAGACAAAATGCTTTTCACTTGAGAAAAATGGCTTTTGAAAATCTCCTTGAAAATGCACTATGGCTTTTGGAATAATCCTTTGCCACTTTCAACATTTCTTTCTTGCCATGGCCTTAGTGCAAATCCACTCTCCTAAACCTTCCCTCATCTTTGGATCATGATTTGCATCAAATCCAGCAAGCTGAACCTCCCCCTAGATTTATTTTCCATTTAAATCTATTCAAACAAATTTATGTCTTCTATTCTAGCCATTGGTGATTTACAAAGGAACTCCACTTTCTGTTTTGATTTTTGCCCCCAAACCAATTCCCCTCCCTAGCCCTTTGAACCCTCAACCAAGATCCATGAAGATCCACTGGTCTTCAGTTCAAATTTTTCAAACTACACTTGCTGCAAGTTTGGACCAGATTTGTCAAATTTGGTGAAATTCATACAAATCCTTTTCCAAAAATTCCAAGTAAAATCAGGCAGCCTCTGGGTGCATTGAGTGGTCACCTCACCAAGTACCAGCTCCAGAAAAAAAATTCTCATTGCCAAATCATTCTGTCGAACACCTGCAGTGCATTGTCAATTTCAGGTTCAGTAAAGTTCAGAGAACATTTCAGTGCGACTGTCGTTTTCTTCAGAACTTGTTGTCGATCTCGACAGTGCCCCGATGTCGCCTTGCTCCCCGTCCCCTCCCCCTTGTTCCTGCACCGCACGAGCGTCTGGCACCTTGCGGACGTCGGCGACGAGCAGCAGAAGGTGCACCGCCCCGTGACCGACGCCAGCGGCGGCTTTGCGGCCGCCAGACAGAGGCGCAGCGCCGACGGCGCCACCCAGCGCCGCCCAAGCCACCGGAGCTCGCCGCCTGGCCTTCCACTCCCCAGAACGCGCTGCCATCTTCGTCGTGAACCGCAGGGCGCGGAGCGCGCTCTCTGCCGCCGACGTGCCCGTGCGGCCACCCCACCGTGGACCGGCGCCGTTACGCCAAGACCAGCCGAGATTAGCGGGGGAACGACACCAGTAACTTCCACTGATGCTGCCTGGCCACTCAAACCTCCTGCCAATCCACTGCCTCGCCGTAATCGCTCGCCGGAGATTCTCCGTTCACGGCCACCCCGTCGATCCGCCTATAAATAGAGGCCCCGAGCTTCAACTCGAACCCACACCATCCCTGCACTCCACCTAGAGCACGCCTAGCCACTGGAAGAGCCCCGAGGAGGTCTCCTTCCTCGACTCCGGCCGCCGCGACCCGCCACGGGATCCAGCTCGATTCGCTCCCGTGCGTGCGCCTCTGCCTCCCATCTCTTGCCAGTAGCTTCACTATGCATCCCTCCTTCTGACCCGCGCTTCAATTCGAAGTTTGCAGCCCTCCACCGGAGATCTCCACCACCACCCGAGCCGCCGTCCGCCGGAGAAAGTGTCGTCGTCGACGTGGTGCTCTCCGACGGTCGAGTCCACCACCCACCGACGCGGAAGGACACGCTGAAGCTCTTGGTACCCTCCGATCCTCCTAACTCGCCGTGGTTCGACGCCGGCGTCCACCGCAGTCTTCGGGCGCCGGCGAGCTTTTTAAACCTGACATGTGGGACCCCCCTGTCAGCCTCTCTTCTGTTTCCCCATGCGAAACGTTTTCTGTTGGCGCCTTCGGGCAAATACGCTTCCCCTCTTGAGCTTGCGCATTTCCAATCGAACCGTTTTCTGTTTTCTCAGTTAAAACCCTGGAACTTTTCTGTTTCATTACAGATAAGTCCCTGGACAGAAACCTTTATAACTTTTTAATAAAAAGGAATTTTTGAGTGATTCTTTTTTTGACCTCCTTAAAATTTTGTCTAGTTTTTTATGGGATTTATTTGGAAAATTGTTGGAGAAGTTTCTGTGCACGCGTTGGTTTTCACGTTGGTGCCCGTTTCCGTTATTGCCGTAGGTTCCGGAAGAGGTGACAGAGCCGCGAACTTCGCCGAGCTAGACTCCGACTTCTCCGAACCAGGCAAGCATGTTTGAACCTTTGATATGATAGGTGTTTTGCATGTTTGCGTGAAGGTTTGTGCGTGGCATATGAGTATCGGTGAGTTCCCCGTTGCTTGCGAGGCAACTACCCGTTTTTCCAAAGTCGCGATGATCTCTGGTGAGAGATGGTCTAATCATGTGGTGACATGAAGGGCAGCAAGGTGGTACTGTTGTAGCATACCATCCTTGCATCATCCGACGAATTCCGACGTTAACGTGGACAGAGTCACGTTATCGTCTTTTCCCCTTCCGTGCTACCACATGTTTCTTTGCCAGGATGCGGTTTAGTAAGTTGGTAACCTCTTTCCGTGTACACACCAAACAGAGGGGCCGGGATGATGGTACCTTGGCCCAGGATTAAAGCCAGTCATCCGGTCAGGGGGCATGGGTGCTTCCGGTTGGGACCGAGAGGGGGGGCACCCCCTTAGAGCGCGCGTATAGAAATTTGATCCCATGCTACGCGAGGTTGTAGCCTCCCCGTCTCAAGGTTTTTCTTGAACGTTGCCGAGGGTGATCCCTGGCTTCGGAATGTTGAATGGGTGTGTACTGGTTAGACGTGTTTCTTCCAAAACACCGTAAACGGAACTAGTCCCCATGACTACTGAAATCCGTTGGCTGTGGTTAAGTACAAACTCTGCAGAGTCAAATCCTTCCTAGTCATCGTATCCATGATCAAGCAGTGTAATCAGTATGTCCATATCTATCTGCGTGGAAAACTTGTCCCCGGTGAACAAACTCAAGTGGTAAACCCAGTTTAATTATTATTTTTGTGGATGGACTAACCTTATATTTGTCTCGTACTTGTGATAATTTATACTCTCGAGCTAATGAATTTTTGAGCTACAATATAAGCCCTTTATGTGATGTCGCTCAGACGTCCGACTGTGGCATGTTCGTCTTTTATTTTCTGTTATAAGCCCTTTATGTGATGTCGCTCAGACGTCCGACTGTGGCATTATTATTATTCTTGCAGTTTCCTCTCGAGGAGTCATTCAGACACTCGTTTGGTACCAGCATTATTATCCTTGCATTTTCCTCTCGAGGAGTCATTCAGACCCTCGTTTGGCACCAGTACTACTATTCTGTAGTTTCCGCTCGAGGAGTCATTCAGACCCTCGCTTGGCACCCAGTATTTGTTATCTCTATGTCTGAACGCACTGGTTAACTGGTTCATATGCTTCATGTTTACAATTGTTATATCTTATGTCTGAACTGTCTTGCGAGTACTTTCATAGTACTCACCTGGCTTGTTGATTTGGCCAGATGTTGATGAAGGCGATCTCTTGGATGAAGAGTTTGATAGCGCGTCCGACGCCTAGAGGAGTCCCAGTCAGTCCTGCGCGATCCCGGATATTGGTCACTTGTATTATATACGCTTCCGCCACCCGCAATAAGTCTCCTCGAGCCTCACTCCGACGCTCGAAGAGCTGTAGTCTTCAGGAGTCATATCACTTGCTTCGTGGTGATATTTCCACCACCGTTATTATCGTGAGTTAGTAGTTATGCCACCCTATCCGCCGTCTTGTTTTATCGGCATGCATGTAATTAATTGTTGGGCAGTTTCCGCTCAACTTTGTATTATATTCAGTACTCCTGGTATTTTTCTTCTGTGACCATGATATTGTCTACCAGTGAGAAGGAATTCTTCCTTACTGGTCCGTAAAAGGGATTGGTCTCTCAATAATTATATTATTGAAAAACCGGTCGACTTCAATGAGCTGTGGCTTCTTGACCTGGTCTCCTTCTTCACCTATATTTCTGAAGAGCTGAATTGTCTGCGTGTGGTGGTGGGGGCGGTGCTGGACAAGGAGGAGGTGCAGGCGGCCATCGCCGTTGGTGGGCAAATCCTCTCCAGGCTTCGCCACCGGAATCCATTTGTGCCATTGGACGTCGTCTTTGACGAGCTGGCTCCCGTCAATCGGGAGTGGGCTCTATGGGTGGTGGCACCCTGCATCACCACGGCCTTGAGCCTGGAGAAGAAGAGTGACTTCAGTGTTGTTAAGGCATCCTCTGCATGGGCATGTCACCGCGTAACATGACTGTTGGATCAAACTCAGATGGTCCAGATCAGTCATTGTAGCAAAAAGCACGATAGATACGTGCTTCATGTGGTTCCTGTTTGGTCGAGTACTGTAGTAGCGTACTCTACATGCACTGTAGCCCGAGTACTGTTAACATTGACCTCACTGTTCATTCTCGACCGGACGGCCAAAAAAGGAGGCATGTTACACTACTATTCATATTTAACATGTGCACAACATGTCACTGGATGTCAATCATCCAGAGACACCCTTTTGGGGCGGTTGCTGCCTCCATCCCTTGATTCTACTTCTCCGGTTGCCTTATCTGCTAAAAATGATACACCACATATTGCCTATACACCGAGGTAGCGCGAAATGGGAGGCACATACACATAGTGGACCCACCTAGGACTGTATTCATGAATACTAGCCACGATGTAAACGAAAAATATGTTGAAACACTCACATCAATATCCCTCACCAGAGATTTATTTATAATCAGTTACATTTCTTTGGGTGGGTATAATCAGTTTACTATACATGTTTTTTTATCGTCATATCTTACTACACTAGCAACAAGATCATATTGTTGTATGAACCACTTCACATGCCTAGTAGCAGGAGTACTAGTAGTGTAAGTTTGAGTGGTTGCCGTGTTTCGCACTCCTCCGTCATAATACTGGAAACACTTGCTGTAATAAATTTTTTATAAGAAATAGTGGAGACGCTCTACTGTGCGGATCCTCCTCCACGGTCGTCGGGAACCTTGCTACTCACTTTCGCCGACATGTGGGACAACCAGCATCAGGGTAACTGCCATGAATCAAATTACTCTGTACTAGAGTGCACAACTGCACGGTAGACTGACCCCGATTGTAGCGCCGCAGTAATGCCCAATGAGCCGTCAAATAACAAAACCCCACATTTCCAGCAGTAGACGGACGAAGCAATCATCATTTCACTCTTCTCCCTCATCTTCCTCTCTTGAAGAAATCTCCAACTCGCTTCTGCCTCATTTTGCTCCTCATTTCTTCAAGAAAACCCCAACTCGCTTCTGCCATTGTTCCTCTCTCCCAAAGAAGGAAAGGTGAGCGCACCAATGGTGTTGCTATACTTCCGTCCCCTTCATCTTTTGCAACCCCGTGACCGATCCTAACTCCCTCTCTATTCTTATTTTGGGTTTGTGATTATGGTTTTTCTTTCCTTTTATTTATATATGACAATTTATTAATGGACACTGGAGCACCCGCCAAAGTGATGTCCATGGCTCTGGCCAAAACCGTCGGAGCTCAGATATCAAATAAGCGCAAGCACCCTACCAAGACGACCACAGACAAGCTCAAGGCCATCACCTTGTCGAAGGCCACCTCTCCGGGATCCCTCGTTAAGCCAGTTGAGGCAATATCTCTTGTTGACGATCTTTTTGGCGATCTTGATGGTTTTTTATTTAACTTGTAAAGTGCTTGCTAATATGCGAGGTTTGTGTAGTGTACACGTAGTACTAGTAGTATAGCTTTCTGGGCAATCTTGCATGTGATTTTTGCGTGCCAAATGATGGTTCTAAATGGCTCTTTTGACCAAAAGATGCGAGAGGTGACGTGCAACATTTTAGCTCTCATCCCTTGCAAGAGAATATAGTAGCCTCAGTAACTTTGATTATGGATATTGTAAGTAATCCCTCTGTTCACAAATATAAGATGTTCTAACTTTTTGTGTATCTGATGTAGACATGTTTTAGTCTCTTTGTCTACTCATTTCTGTGCGTATATGTAGTCTTATATGGAGTAAAATATCGAAAATAATCTTATATTTGTGAACGGAGGCAGTAATAAAATATTGGTTTCTATTTGAATTAGAACCAGGTTCGCTGTGGAGATGAAGTTCTCAAAGTCATGCCATGCGAATTGGAAGATCTGAGGACATGCAATACTAAACTGTCCAGTTGCCGTTTCCTTGTAGCCGCATGTCATGAACAAGTGTTTTCCTGTAGCATTTTTGTCAGGCATGTTCTCGAGGGTGTACTTCACAACAACAATTTCCTAAATGTGCCTTCGATTACGAAGGGTGTGGTTCTTATAACGCTTCCCAACAAATCTGATGTGGCTTGTCTTCATCATCATGCTTATGAGGGGAAAGACCGCACTGTTATGTTCTCCAAGGTTGACGAGATGGTGAAGGTACTGATAGACATCTCACACAATGTCTATATATAGGCTGGTCAGTTTTGTGGGGCACATTTCGTAGGTCGGTGGCAAGAAATAGTCTGCAGAGTTTAGTTAGTGCAACTTTGCTTGTCTTTAGTAAGTATATTATTCAGTACTTGATTTGTGTGTGTGAACCCTGTATGGGTTAGTACTGGTGCTTTTTGAAAGAGCAAGTTATCGACTAGAGGGGGGTGAATAGGCGATTTTATGAAAGTCTTCAAAACACGGGGGATTTGAAGACAAACAGTAGAAATGAACCTATTGATATGCAGCAGATGGTAGACTACACTAGACAAGCCATAGTCAAGTAAGCAATGAAGTGAAAGCAAGATGTCTACTATACAACCTTCTTCTTGTAGACGTTGTTGGGCCTCCAAGTGCAGAGGTTTGTAGGACAGTAGCAAATTATCCTCAAGTGGATGACCTAAGGTTTATCAATCCGTGGGAGGCGTAGGATGAAGATGGTCTCTCTCAAACAACCCTGCAACCAAATAACAAAGAGTCTCTTGTGTCCCCAACACACCCAATACAATGTTAAATTGTATAGGTGCACTAGTTCGGTGAAGAGATGGTGATACAAGTGCAATATGGATGGTAGATATAGGTTTTTGTAATCTGAAAATATAAAAACAGCAAGGTAGCGAATGATAAAAGTGAGCGTAAACGGTATTGCAATGCTAGGAAACAAGGCCTAGGGTTCATACTTTCACTAGTGAAAGTTCTCTCAACAATAATAACATAATTGGATCATATAACTATCCCTCAACATGCAACAAAGAGTCACTCCAAAGTCACTAATAGCAGAGAACAAATGAAGAGATTATGGTAGGGTACGAAACCACCTCAAAGTTATCCTTTCTGATCGATCTATTCAAGAGTCCGTAGTAAAATAACACGAAGCTATTCTTTCCGTTCAATCTATCATAGAGTTCGTACTAGAATAACACCTTAAGACACAAATCAACCAAAACCCTAATGTCACCTAGATACTCCAATGTCACCTCAAGTATCCGTGGGTATGATTATACGATATGGATCACACAACCTCAGATTCATCTACTCAAACCAACACAAAGTACTTCAAAGAGTGCCCCAAAGTTTCTACCGGAGAGTCAAGACGAAAACGTACATCAAAACATACATCAAGTGGATCACGTGATATCCCATTGTCACCACAGATAAGCACCGCAAGACATACATCAAGTGTTCTCAAATCCTTAAAGACTCAATCCGATAAGATAACTTCAAAGGGAAAACTCAATCCATTACAAGGGAGTAGAGGGGGAGAAACATCATAAGATCCAACTACAATAGCAAAGCTCGCGATACATCAAGATCGTTCCACCTCAAGAACACGAGAGAGAGAGAGAGAGAGAGAGAGAGATCAAACACATAGCTACTGGTACATACCCTCAGCCCCGAGGGTGAACTACTCCCTCCTCGTCATGGAGAGCGCCGGGATGATGAAGATGGCCACCGGTGAGGGATCCCCCCTCCGGCAGGGTGCCGGAACAGGGTCCCGATTGGTTTTTGGTGGCTACAGAGACTTGCGGCGGCGGAACTCCCGATCTATTCTATTCCCCGATGGTTTTAGGGTATATTGATATATATAGGCGAAGAAGTCGGTCAGGGGAGCCACGAGGGTGGAGGGCGCGCCCAGGGGGGTGGGCGCGCCCCCCTGCCTCGTGCTCTCCTCGTTGATCCCCCCTGGGCGCGCCCCCCTGCCTCGTGCTCTCCTCGTTGATCCCCTGACGTGCACTCCAAGTCTCCCGGATTGCTTTCTTTCCAAAAATAACTCTCCCGAAGGTTTCATTCCGTTTGGAGTCCGTTTGATATTCCTTTTCTTCGAAACACTGAAACAAGGGGAAAAACAGGAACTGGCACTGGGCTCTGGGTTAATAGGTTAGTCCCAAAAATCATATAAAAGTGCTTAGTAAAGCCCATTAACATCCAAAACAGATAATATAATAGCATGAATACTTCATAAATTATAGATACGTTGGAGACGTATCAAAGCACGAAGACTATTAGCAGCTAGGTAGTATGGATCAGGATGGAAGATAGTATAAAGCCAACCAACAACAATCTTCACACAGTGAAGTCAATCAGATCATCCAAGCAGGCAATGACTTCATGTAACACCCACGATGCGGCTATATCTCCCACGTGCCGAGGCACGACTTAGAGGCATAACCGCATTGTAGGTTTTGTCGCAAGAAGGGTCATCTTCACACAATCCCATGTAATGAACAGGAATGGGATAAAGAGAGTTGTCTTACAATCGCCACTTCACACAATACATAAATAAATTCATGCATCATTCAAAATACACACATAGACCGTCTACGGTCAAATCCAAACGAAAAGAAGATAACCCCAAATGCTAGATCCCCGATCGTCCCAACTGGGCTCCACTACTGATCATCAGGAAACGAAACATAGTAACGACCAAGTTCCTCGTCGAACTCCCACTTGAGCTCGGTTGCGTCATCTGCACTGGTATCATCGGCACCTGCAACTGTTTGGAAGTATCTGGTGAGTCACGAGGACTCAGCAATCTCACACCCGCGAGATCAAGACTATTTAAGCTTATAGGAAGGAAAGGGTAGTGAGGTGGAGCTGCAGCAAGCACGAGCATGTATGGTGGCTAAAATACGCAAATAAGAGCGAGAAGAGAAGCAACGCAATGGTCGTGAAGCTAGAAGTGATCAAGAAGTGATCCTGAAACTACGTACGCACAACCATAACACAAGAACCGTGTTCACTTCCCGGACTCCGCCGAGAAGAGACCATCACGGCTACACACGCGGTTGATGTATTTTAATTAAGTCAAGTGTCAAGTTCTCTACAACCAGACATTAACAAATTCCTATCTGCCACATAACCGCGGGCACGGCTCTCGAAAGTTTATACCCTGCAGGGCTGTCCCAACTTAGCCCATTATAAGCTCTCACGGTCAACGAAGGATATTCCTTCTCCCGGGAAGACCCAATCAGTCTCGGAATCCCGGTTTACAAGACATTTCGACAATGGTAAAACAAGACCAGCAAAGCCGCCCGATGTGTCGACAATCCCGATAGGAGTCGCACGTACCTCATTCTCAGGACACACTGGATGAACACTACGTACAATTAAAACCAGCCCTCAAGTTTCCCCGAGGTGGCGCTGCAAGTGGCTCTAGTTTGGACCAACACTCCGAGGAGCACTGGCCCGGGAGGGTTAAAATAAAGATGACCGTTGAGTTTGCGGAACCCAAGGGAAAAAGGCTTAGGTGGCAAATGTTAAAACCAAGGTTGGGCCTTGCTGGAGGAGTTTTATTCAAAGCGAACTATCAAGGGGGTCCCATAAATCACCCAACCGCGTAAGGAACGCAAAATCAAGGAACATAACGCTGGTATGACGGAAACTAGGGCGGCAAGAGTGGAACAAAACACCAGGCATAAGGCCGAGCCTTCCACCCTTTACCAAGTATATAGATGCATTAATTAAGATAAGAGATATTGTGATATCCCAACATATCCATGTTCCAACAAGGAACAAACTTCATCTTCACCTGCAACTAGCAACGCTATAAGAGGGGCTGAGCAAAAGCGGTAACATAGCCAAACAACGGTTTGCTAGGAAGGGTGACAAAGGTTAGAGGTTCATGGCAATTTGGGAGGCTTGATAAGAAAGTGGTAGGTAATGCGGCATAGCAATAGAACGGACAACTAGCAAGCAAAGATAGAAGTGGTTTCAAGGGTATGGTCATCTTGCTTTAAATCCCGCAAGGAAGAAGAACGAGTCCATGAAGAAGACCAACGGATGAAGTCGAACGAATCCTCACAAACGCGACGTTATCGGAACTAACCCGAAGAGCAATACCGGAAAGAAGCAAACAACATGGTAAACAACCATCACATAAGCAGACATGATGCACAATCAAGTATGATGCATGTCCGTTTTAAAGAGGCATGGCATGGCAAAGTGCAACAAACAACTCTACAAGTTAAGTGGAGCTCAATATGCAACGAGTTGCATATTGGAGAAACACCACATCAATTGTTTAGTTCTCTCTCGTTTATGTACTCAACAATATTAAATGTTGGTCAACATGGCAAGAGGTGAGGCATAATTAAACTACACTATCTAAGCAATTTAAATGGGCCGGAAACAACAAACAACACTTTCGGAAAATCCCCACATGCATATTTTGAATTTACTACTGTTCTGCCCTAAACACAATTTTAATATTGTTAAACAGCAAAATAAAGTACACCATGTTAAACTAGGCATTTTTCTACCCCATTTACATATAAAGTTTATTAAATTTGGAGCTACGGTTATTTAGTTATGAAATAAATCATTTAAACATGCTATTTATGCAAAATTAAACAAACAACAAGTTAAACATTTTTAACATGGATGAAGGTTGGATATTATGAAACTAGATGAATTTCTAAGCACTTTTCATATATAAATTATTTACATATGATGCATGATTAATTAGCTATTAGATGCATGAACACTAGAGGTTTTTTGAAAAACAACAGTTTTCTGGAAATTAGAAAAAAAACGTCCTAGCATGGAAAAAAACATCACGGGCCAGATCTGAGGCAAACTGGGCTGGAGGGGAGCTGCTGGTTGCTCACCATGGGCTAGGCCCAGTCGGTGAGGAGGCCAAGGCAGGCCGCGAAGGGGCGCGCTGGGCCTGGAGGCGCGGTCAACGCTCGGGACTGAACCGGGCGAGCCGCTGCTGCTCTCGTTTCTGAAGAAACAGAAGCAGCAGCAGGAGCATGGCAATGGAGAAGACGACGGCAGGGGGCCCTGGCGACGGGGTCGGCGGGAACCGGACGGAACGGGCGGATCGAGTCGTCCGGCCTTGGTTCCGAGCAACGGCGGCGGCCAACGGAGCTCGGGCGCGGGGCACAGCCATCCATGGCGGCGGCGGTGGTCCTGCTCGAACAGAGAGACACAAGCGATAGAGAGGTGAGAGAAGGAGAAAGAGCGCGACGCGAAGGGAGAAGGAAGCGGCGGCAGGGCTCACCGGAGCGCATGGGGCGGTGAGGAGGCGACGCGCTGCAGCAGCGATGGAGCGGATCTTGCCGGAGAAGAGGTCGCGGACGGCGGAGCTAGTACCTGAAGAAAAAATGGTGGCGCAGCAGTTTCAGAGAGGAAGAGACTTGGGAGAAGAAAAGGGAGACGGGGAGATGGAAGGAAGAGGAGGGATGGGGCAGCCCGGACCTGCTGCTGGTACGGTAGCTCGCCGACGAGGGCTCGGGGCGCGACGGCGTTGGTCAAAGGCAGAGGCACCAATGGAGCTGCGGCTTCCTCCTGATCGGAGAGAGAAAAATAGAACAATGAGCGAGGGAAAACAAAACAGGGGAGAAGGGAGGAAAAGAGGGCGGCGCAGGAACGACGGCGTGACCTGGGCATCTCGTCGTCTCGCACGAACGGGAAGACGGAAACCGGCCAGCTCGGGAGCATCTGCGGGTGCTCGGGACGGAGGTGGGTCTCGGGGAGGGGCGAGGCAACGAGGAGGCAGGCCCTCAGGTGCTCGCGGACGAGGGCGTGGAAGATGGAGCTCGGCTCAGGAAGGGCACGGGAGGAGCTTGCGCCGACGAGCGTCCTGGTGACTGGATGGATTTGTTGGTGGCTGCGAGTGATGGGGATCGAGGAGGGACATGGGGGAGCGCTGGTTGGTGGATTGGATCAGGATGAGATCCCGAGGAACACAGTGGCGGCGGCCGAGAGGGATCGATGGGACATGTCCCTAGATTTTAGGGTTGGACTGTTTAAATAGGTAGGTGGGTTAGAGGGTGACCCTCCGATTAGATCGGACGGTCGAGAAAAATAGGCTAGGGAATCAAATAAGAAAATGGAGATGTTTTATAGATGTTAGGAGATGATCCGGACCCACCGGTAACACAATCCGGGTCGGGTTCGGGGAAGTTTCGGACACGCACACGAGGGGGTCAGTGCACTGTGCAGAAAGGGCCAAACGGCCGGACCACAAAAGAACGGTTGGACTGAGAAAGGTCAACGGAGGCGATGAAGAAGTGGCAACTACGAACGGACCACGAGTTTTATGAAAACATGCGGATGCAATGCGGATGATGCGATGATGAATGCAACAAACAGCTAAATCACACGACAACAACGAAAAAAACAAGGAAGGCGTCTGAAGCGTCAGTCTCGGGGCGTTACACTTCACGAAGACAAACTGTAAGTAAAGAGAGGTATGATATAGAACCAGTTGCTTGGAGAGGACAAGGTTTTGTTGGACCAGTTCCAGTTGCTGTGACAACTGTACGTCTGGTTAGGGAGGCTGAGATTTAACTCAGAAGACCGCGTCTTCACCGTATTCCCCTTGAGCTAAGAACACTTAGTCCTCGCCCAATCACTCGGGTAAGCCTTCAAGGTAGACTTCCAAACCTTCATAGACTTCGTTCACCGGCAATCCACAATGACACTTGGATGCTCAGAACGTGACGCCTAACCGTCTGGAGGATTCATAGTCCTCAAGCGTAACAAGTCTTCAGATCACGCGGACAGAAAGACTTCAGTGATGCCTAACACTCTTTGGCTCTGGGTGTTTTGGCTTTGTCCTCACAAGGATCTCTCTCTCAAATGCTTCGGAGGTGGGTTGCTCTCAAATGACAAAAGCCGTGCACTAACTCTGAGCAGCCACCAATTTATGGTGTAGGGGATGGGCTGTTTATAGCCAGGAGGCAACCCGACCTGATTTGTCCAAAATGACCCTGGGTCACTAAGGAACTGACACGTGTCCAACGGTTAGATTTCAAACACACGCGGCAGCTTGACTTGGGCTACAAGTAAAGCTGACTTATCCAGCTCAGGATAAGATTTGCTCTCATTGACTTCGCTCGAAGACATAGGATTTGGTTGAGCATCACATCAGTCACTCTGACTTTGTTCACTTGGACCCCACTTAACAGTGCGGTGGTTCCTATGACTCAACAAAGAAGAAAAGGAAACTACAAAACAACTATGTCTTCGCACTCCATAGTCTTCAAGTGAATGTCTTCTCAAGTCATAATCTTCGTTGTGAATATCTTCACAAACCACCATTGTCTTCAATGTTTTCACACATTTTTAGGGGTCATCTCTGGTAGGTAAACCGAATCAATGTGGGACTACTACCTGTATTATCTTGCAATTCTCACAAACACATTAGTCCATCAACCAAGTTTGTCGTCAATACTCCAAAACCAACTAGGGGTGGCACTAGATGCACTTACAATCTCCCCCTTTTTGGTGATTGATGACAAACTGGTTGAAGTTTTCAATGGGGATAAAAGTATGTGAAAGTTTAACGATTAAAGCATTGTCTTCATAAGTGGCAAAAGGCTCCCCTTGAAGATGTGCATATAAGTAGTTTGCTTTTGAATGCAAATGCGCATGGCAGGTTTTACTTTGTGGAGATCCTCTTCAACTTATGAAGACAATTCACCATGCATATAAAGATATAATGAAGATAATGACATGCATAATAAAAAATGGACGTCTGTGAAATGACTTCATGCGGAATTTATCATCGCATCACAGATAGATAGAAAAAGTAGCAGACGACCATCAAGTTTAAGTGTTACAACCCAAAGAACCAAATGTATCAAAAGATGAGAGTTGTAAACACTTGGCAAAATATAGCAACCACCCATAAGGACCCGCTTGAAGACTATCAACTCATATGCTTCTCCCCCTTTTGTCAGTAAGGACCAAAAAGGTTTGAAGACATAGAGCATCTACTCGTTCCCATCAGGAGTAGATGAAGGTGCAGGGTCGTCGCTTGAGTTCGGTGGTGCAGAAGGGCCTGGTGCAGTGTCGAGATGCAGTGCAGCCATGGTTGGTGAAGTGGCATCGTCTTCTTCATCGACGACTCTCGCAACAACAGTTGCAGCCGAAGATGAATACTCAGAATCTTCTATTGATGGAGTGCGTTGCATTGCGTGGAGGTCTAGAGTCAAATTGGAAGCCTTCTGTGAAGCCATCTTCGCGAAGATCTTCTTTAGGGCATAGCAATGTGAGACTCTTCCAAGACCGCCGACAGGCTTCATGGGCTACGAATGAGTTCTTGGTGGCCAGGTTGCGGATGTGATTGACGTCCACCAAGATACTCTGCATCTGACACTTTAGCTAGTCATGGTGCTTGTCCTGCTTCTGATGTAAGGCAACAAGAAGCTCTCGGTCATTGAGAACGCGAGAATGCTTCCGAGGCCTTTGAGCGATTGTACTGGCAGTTGCTTCGGTGTTGGCACGATGTGGCTCATGCATATTGCCAGCCAGAGGGTAAGCAGGAGTAGCAGCCTTTGGAACATGAATCCCTTTTATTGGTTGCGTGAAGCTTTGACGATCAACATTATGAAGATATAGGGGTTCTTTGGCAGGCTCAGGGTAGATGGCTTCAACTGACAAATCAACCTCAGGCAGAAAAACAAGATGGTTGCGCGCTGAGGGCTGATAGTCAACAGATGAATGGAGTTTGATCAGGCGCATCACCCATGGAGCATAGAACTTCAAGCCAAATAGATCAATCCCAGATGCAGCAAGCTGTCTGATGAGAAATCCTGGGTATTGAATCTGATGCCATTGACAATATAGAATACCAATGTCTTCATGGTTCCTTCAAGTTTGGCTTCAGAGGAATATCCCTTAACTGGCCATAGAGTACGCCTCAGAATGTGATACACTATGCGGGGCAAGTACTCGAGGTCCTTGACGAAGAATTCCTTGGGATATTCAGCATCTTGTGGCAAGGGCTTCATCATGCTGAGCATCTGACTCATATTTGGCTCTGGCTTCTGAAAGGTACTCTGCAGCTCATTCCTGTGTAGCTGACAACCAGGTTCATAGAGCTCATGTGGAGTGGGCAAGGAAGTAAGCTCGATGATATCTTGAGCTTTGGCTTCATGATGCACATCACCTGTCATCCACTCAAGGATCCAAGTCTTCGGATCCCTGTTGTAGCCACAAAAGTGAAGTGTGGCATAGAATTGCAGTAGAAGCTCTTCATTCCAGTACTCTTTATCTGTGACGAATTGCAGAAGGCCAGCATCTCTAAAACAGTCCAGAGCTTCTTCAAGGCAGGGCAACCCAGCAATAGCTTCGCAATCAAGACGCATGTGAGGAAAGATTCGCTCTTGATTGTATAAAATACAGGAGTAATAGATGCGCTGCTGATAGCTCCAGAAGCGATCAGAGGAGATCTTTGGCTTCGAGTATGGATTCTTGGCACTGTTAAAGAATGTGTTGTGTGCCCTAAAGCTGTTCACGCTGAAAGATCCGGGCGATGTAGCAGCACCTGGAAGCCTTGGAAGCTTGGGCTTTGGCTTCTGAACCTGAGGCCTTTGCTCCACATGGTAATCATACTGTGGTCCGGGATCTATGGGAGGAACCAAAACGGGCCATCGTACAGTGATAAGCCGGCCGCGATCATAGGCATGTTCAATGGTGTGAGGCCTTGGGGTGGAACTGTGGCTTCAGCGTTCACTGTGCCTTCAGGTTGCACATGAGCTTCAGGCACAACATTGGCTTCAGGCTCCACATTGTCTTCAGCCATGACAACGTCATTGGCTTCAGTCGTGTTGGTTGTGGCAGCCTCAGTGTTTTCAACCTCTGTTTCTTCAATGACAGGAGGATCGGGCATAGTCACATTCTCCTCGAGAATGACTTCTTCAGTGACAGGGGGTGTGGCAACTCTTTCTTCTTCTTCTTCTCTTGTTTCTTGATTTTCATCGGCTGATGCAGCCGGAATGTCTTCAGCAGCTTTTTCTTCAGACTCAGAGACATTCGCAGTAGGGGTGGCTTCAGGAAACACTTGACGAGCTACCGAGCTTTGTTGCACTTCCCCTTCCGGAATGCTCGACATGGTGACCTGTGGCCTAGGGCCTTTGCGAAGCCCGCGGAATGCGGGCGACGCCTGTGGTGATGGAGTGGTCTGCACCATGTAGTTGTCGTCGTCAAGCACCGGAGTGGTGACTTGAGGTGGTGGAGTTCTGGGTGTCTCATCATGAATGGGGGTGTCTTGTTGAGGGCGATCGGCCCACGAATCATCCTGACCAATTGGCGTCAAGGGACGACCAATGCTGATGAGTTCGCTATTCGTAAGAACAGGCGATGATACCACTTGGTGCTCGAGTTGAGGAAGGACTTCTGTAAGTGCATCTAGTGCCCCTTAGTGATTTTGGTGTATTGAAGACTTATAGGTTAAGGGACTAATGTGTTTATGAGTGTACACAGGTCCATAAGTCTATGAGGAGTTTGATATTTACAGAGAAAGTTGACCCCTAAAAATGAAGTTCTTCGACTGAAGACTTTGGATTTCTGAAGACTTTCTGAAGACTTTGAAAGTGAAGAAATTGGTGTGACCTTGAAGACTTGGTATTCATTTGAGGAACATGAAGCATGAAGACTTTTGTTTTCGTAGTTTCATTTTCTCTTTCTTGAGTCATAGGAAACACCGTACTGTTAAAGGGGGTCGAGGAAATACTAAGGAAAAATTTCCATGTGATGCTCAACTCAAAATCCTACACCTACCAATCCCTTCGAGTGAAGCCATTGGAAATCTCATACAGTTCAGTCATATTCTTCAGTGACAGAGACGAAGTTCTTCTGGTCTCTGAGGAATTTGTTTTGACTGAGGAGTTAGGAATTCGCCAGTGTGGATTGCCTACACAGTGAGGAACATGATAGCCCTGAGGAATTTGATAATCAAATTTCCGACCGTTGCTGTGCTATGCTGTAACATCCCAAATTTTCAATTTGGAATGTTATACATTAGATCATCATGCATATCATATTTTATTGCATTTTGGTTTGCGATCCTCGAAATTCTAAGCAACTCAAGGACCCACGGAGAGAGTTGGGGATTTCACGATTTTCATATTTGAATTTTATCAAATATCGAAACGAGGATCATTTGTTTTAATTATTTTTCTCTCCGAAAATATTTCATATCAAAATACATGAGAGGGGATAATATGACTTCTCCAAAAATAATGAAATATTGGAGGAAAAATATTAAAAACAAATATTTGATTTTATTCGGATTTTATTTCTATTTTATTTGCCTAGGAAAAATATGTGTTTTTCAAAATTGCATTTTAGGCCCAAATAAATGTTCATCTTGTCCAGCTTATTTTTAGAGGACGGGGAAAATTTCTTTCGAAATTTTTGGAGTCCGTTTAGTATTTCTTTTCTTTCTTTTTCTGCATGTCCGAATTGTTTAAAAAAGAAGTCAAACCGACTCGGGCCGTAACCGGCCAGGACTCCGCCCAGCCGGCCCTCTTAAATAGTGCCGCCCCGAGCCCCCCAGCCCACCGAAGCCCGCCGCCACCTAAACCCTAACCCTAGCCCGACCACGCCGCCGCCGCCAGCCGCCGACGCCGCCCGTTCCGCCGCCGCCGACCCGCCGCCCCGCCGCCGTCCCGTCGCCGCCGAGCCCGTCCCGCCGCCACCTCGCCGCCTCGCCGGAGATCTCGCCGGACTCGAGGTAGCCGCCGCCGTTTTTTTTTCATAAAACCGTTTGGTTTTTTAAAAAAAAACCTAGATCCGTTTTTTTAGATCGGTTCGTCGGTTTTCTCGGTTTAGTTATTTTGCGGTCGTTCGTCCGTATGTTCGTTTTAACGAACGGTTTTCATCGTTTAACCGCAGACAGCGAACGTTCGTTCGTTAGCCTGTTCGTCAGTTTTTTTTCTCGGATTTTTCGCGATTATTTTCGATCGTGATTTCTGATCCGATTTTTGTTTTAGTATAACTTTTCGCTCGTTTATCGGAATCAGGCGATTCAAGCGCCTTGAGTTTCGTCTCGAAACCCTCTTTCTGTTTAACCAACTCAAACAAGTTTTTGATACTGTAAAATTTGACTTAAATCCAGATTAGTAAATGGAGTTTGTTTCTTTCGCAGTTTGAGTTTTGTTGCTTCGTTCGATTTGATTCTTTTTGCCAACCGGAGTTCTTAAGTTGAACTTTCTGGTTAGATCTCTTATTTGAGTTTTACTCGTGCACCCTTGCTTGATTGTTTATGAATGTCATTGTTTGTTTGCGATAGAGTACCCGGAGTGCGCAGCGTGCTACTACGAGTCTCTAGGTTTCCCGGATCATCAGCAAGGCAAGTAACACTTTCATCATACCTCTTTACCACCCAGTTTTATTGCATTAGATCAGCCCTCAATCTATTGCATGGTTAGGAACTGTTTAATATATGGGTTTTGGGAAGTAGATGAGGTAGTACCTATTACCTGTTTTATTATCAAACCCTTGGGAGTTACTTCTACGTTTGCTTATATTGCTATGCTATGCTCGTAGACGTGGATTGGGTTTGAGTGATTACATGACAGATGTGAGATTGTTAATTAATGGTTAACTTAAGGTGGCTACTTAAATACACATCTGGGTGGATTGAGGCACCTGGGGAACCCAGTGTTGCCTGTATTTTTGGATATCCCGGAGTACCCGTGAGATTATCCTATGGACCGCCACCCAGGCTCAAAGGGATCATGAGATTATTCATGCTGGAAACTTTCGTGTGCAGCCACAAGCTATTATGGGCCCTAGCATAGTTGATTAAGTCGTGTGAACTCTTACAGTGGTAGACTAGCAGATGTAGGGGAAAGTAGGTGTAACTGTCTACCCATCGTAAGGTGCTAACGCTTCTGAAAGACTATGTCTCGGTCATCCGTTTCTCAAACATCATGAAGTGTGAGAAATCCAACGGAGGAGGTCGAGTCTTGTGGGGAAAAGTGTGCAAACCTCTACAGAGTGTACAATCTAATCATGGTTAGCCGTGTCCCCGGTTATGGACATCTTGAGTATCTAGTTCTTGGATTATCATGTGAATCTCATCATCATGTTACTTAATTAAATTTGTTGGGTTTAATGAAGATTACTTAATTGGGATTGAGTTGGGTGAACCTTCTCAATGTTTAACAACCACCATAATAGTTAAATAAAATTTAATCCTTTGTTGTAGGGAAAATTTGGCTTTTCTTAAAGTTGTAACCATAGAGCTTTCCACCAGCCAAATATGCATGTAGTGTTAGCATTATTCTGCTCATTACTCTATATGTGTTACTTTGCCAGCATATTCCATGTGCTGACCCATTTTCGGGCTGCAACGTTCATGTTGCAGACTTTTCAGATGACAAGTAAGGTGCCATAGGTCCTGGTCTTATACTCAGTGATGCCGTTGGAGTTGATGGACTCACTTTATCTTCCAAGCCTTCCGCTGTTATCGTATTAGATGGCCTTAAGCCATGTTTTTTGTAATAAGTTCTCTCTTGAGACTATTCGGTGTAATAAGTGTGTGATTGCTACTCTGTTATAAATCCTTCAAGTACTATGCGTGTCAGCATTACCGATCCAGGGATGACACTGATGCACAGAGACTAGACTGTTTGAGGTCTGGTCGCTACAAAGATGGTATCAGAGCACACGCGGACTGTAGGACACGACCACTAAGCTAAAGCCCTAGATCACTACTCTCTTATCATTTCTGACTCCTCTCCTTTCTTCCACTCTTTTAGGATGGCGGATGCAAGGAACAAGTTCGCGCAACCAGATGAGGATACACCTTTTGGACGACACTTGAAGGAAGTTACTAGGTACCTGAACATCGGAATACCAAGCTTCACTGGGACCTACAACGCCACTTTACCAGAAGAGGAGCGCTGGATGATTCAAGTTCAAGTTCCAGGAAGGACGTTCACGGCAGTCACTGAGCCCATAGAGTTTTCTTTCGATACACCAACATGGAGTCTGGGAAAGAGTATGGCAGCTCACATTACCATGGGACGCATTGGAGAAGTTTACCACAATGATCTCAAGGATACTATCTATCAGATTTGTGGGCGCCGAGACGAGCAATGGGAGATGATCTGCACCAGGAAGGATAGATCTATTGCAGCTTTCATTCAGGAGTTAAACCAGCACATTCGTCACCAGGAGAACCAGATGTGCGCAGGCATGATGTATTTGAAGAAGGCAATGACAAGGATCACGGAGCTGGAGGAAGAACTCAAGGCTACACGCAAAGATTATCTGGAGGAAATCGTCGCACTAGTAGAGAAGAATGGCGACCTGATAAAGAAGCTAGGAGTTTTCATGGGAGACCCTGCGCCAGGAGGAGAAGACGACGACTCTACTTGTCCGTCGAACTACATCATCATCGACGACACCGACTCAGACCCCAGTGATGATGATTTGGAGGATGAAGCCGGAGCAGATATCATGGAGTCTTCGACCGATCAATTATTCTAGTCGACCACCATATGTATATAGTATAGTCCAAGCACTTTGTAACGATAGTTAGATCGATTGTATGCCTTGTTTGAATTGATTGGAGTGATATGATTGTGTTTGTCTCATGTGCATATGGGTAGTGTTTTCCCTCTAGATCTCATTCTACCCTATTTTCTCATCTTTTCTAAACCCATCAGATACCTCCGAGACGCGACACCGGATTTGTTTTCCCACCGGAGATCACTCAGTTGATTCAGCAGTAAAATGCCCTGATGCAAGTGCTAGTTCAGAACCAGGGGAACAACAACAACAACAACCCACCACCACCCCCACCAGTTGACCACTTAGCCCGTTTTCTTAGGCTGAATCCGCCGGTGTTCTCCAGTAGCACCGAGCCGATTGTTGCAGATGATTGGCTTCGCAAGATTGATAGAGAGTTGACCACTACAGGATGCACAGATGCGGAGAGAGTGTGTTTTGCCGCACATCAGCTTGATGGACCCACAGCATCATGGTGGGAGAATTACACAGCCACTCACCCCATTGACACTGTCACATGGGACCAGTTTCAGCAAGCTTTTCCCACTGCCCATGTTTCAGCAGGAGCTATGGCCATGAAGAAGCGTGAGTTTGGCAACTTACGCCAAGGAGGACGTACCGTTGGCCAATACATGGAGGATTTCAGTAAGTTAGCACGTTATGCCCCAGATGACGTTGCTACGGATGCAGCTAAGCAGGAGAAGTTTCTGGAAGGATTGAATGATGAGCTGAGCATGCAGTTGATGGTGGCAACTTTTAACAACTACCAGGAGTTGGTAGACAGAGCTCTCATGATTGAAGGGAAGCAGCAGCAGATTGAGAGCCGTAAGAGGAAGTATGGACAAGGGAAGTACAATTCTGGAGCTCATCAGAAGCCTCGATTTACCCCGAACTCAGGAGGACCTTTTCAGCATACCCATGGAGGAGGGAGTTCACACAACCATAGTGGCCCCAAGAATGGGAATGGTAACGGAGGAAGCAACGGACAGAACCGTTCCAACCCATCAACCCCAGCCAAGAAGGATCTGAGCCACGTCACTTGCTACAAATGCCAGAAGACTGGACATTATGCCAATGAATGTCCTGAAGCTAAGAATGGGAATGGCAACGGAAGCTCGGGGAAGAAGCCGAACCCTTTCAACAGAGGACAAGTGAACCATGTTAACGTGGAGGAGGTAGAAGCCCAGCCTGAGGCAGTAATAGGTAAGTTTTTGGTTAAGTCATTTACTGCAATCATTCTTTTTGATACTGGTGCATCGCATTCATACATATCAAGGGGATTCGTGGATAAGTTTAAGTTGCCCACCAAAGTTCTTAGAACACCTATGTTAGTAACCTCGCCAGGAGCAGAGTATATGGCAAGCCAAGGATGTTTTCAGATGCCATTGGCCATAGGTAGGCATGTCTTCCCCTCAGACCTAATAGTTTTGGAGTCCCAAGGTTTGGATGTGATTTTGGGAATGGATTGGCTATCGATGTACGGAGGAAACATCGATTGCGCCAGTAAGACGATTTTGCTTACCACCCCAGAAGGAAGAAGGATTAAGTATGTATCCCGGCATGTGCCGAAGAGGACTCAAGTGAATTCCTTATCAGGAGTTGTACAGGAGGAAGTACCAGTGGTGAAGGATTTCCCTGACGTATTTCCAGAGGAGTTGCCAGGCATGCCACCGGATAGAGACATTGAGTTTTTGATTGAGCTTTTGCCAGGCATAGGGCCAATATCTAAGAGACCGTACAGAATGCCCGCAAAGGATTTGGAGGAAATTAAGAAGCAGATTAAGGAGTTACTGGATAAAGGATATATTCGTCCAAGTTCGTCACCTTGGGGATCACCAGTACTTCTAGTGGAGAAGAAAGATGGATCGTTGAGGATGGTTGTTGATTATCGTGGATTGAATGAAGTAACAATCAAGAACAAGTACCCACTGCCGATGATCAATGATTTGTTTGACCGACTACAAGGAGCTAAAGTATTTTTCAAGATTGATTTTTCAAGCTAAAGTATTTTTCAAGATCGTTGAGGACCGAGTATCGACTCATCCCAAGTTGATTCATGTATTTCACAATAGTCTTCAAAATACTATTCGATCTTCCGAAAATCCTCAGGAGCCTATTGCTCTTGAAATTCTTGTTTGCTTGCATTATGGTTAATCCCATAAGTCTCGTAATCTTATTGGCATCTCTTGTCATTATCATTTTGAGTCCGTTGATTCAATTTGTTGCGAATGGTCGCAATCCTCAATCATATCCTAGAATTCATCCTTCTGGCTCAGACGTCATTTTAAACGTGAGCTGGATCTCGACCTATCAAATTGCCATCGATTGTACCCCTAAGCCTACTCAACTTATCCATCCTTGATCAGAGCGTTGCTTCTGACCCCCTGATTTGGAAATCATAATTCTTTTGCATTTGAACTTTGAGTTAGTCAGTTGTTTCTATAATCAGATCTCCTTGCATTCTTCTTCCTCTAGTTGAGTACCGATGCTCACATCAGATCCCTTGTGGACCATCAGTTCCTTTGTTGGATTTTATCCGACAGTGTCCTTCATATTGAATAACCTTGTGAGCCTTTCCATGGGTATATAATGCCTTTGGTAAATTGTATCATCTGCTTTTGAACAATGCTCTTCTTTCGAGCTTGTAATATTTACTCCGAAGTTTGTGGTATATGTTCCGAAGATGCCCTGATGGGTTGAACCTATGCCTTCCTTAATCTGTGTGAACCCGGAAGTTTTCCAAGGTTCAAACTCCTCTGGTAATTCACCAGGTAGGTCTTCGCACTCAAATTATTTTTAATAGAGCAGTGAATGAAAGGTTATGCATTGCAGAAGTGGGAGTCGACCTTGAACTTTGTGTTCATGTCCATGGACACGATGTAGATCTTATCATTAAAAGCTTCTCTTAAATTAATTATTACCTTGGTATAAGTTCATCTTATATCTGGGATCTGGCCTTTTGCAATCGTGGTTCCGACCATGTTCTCCTTTAAACACCATTTCTCCTGCAAGTTTAAACCACTTGTCCTCTGCAGATCATTGCACCTGTCCAACCTTTACTTTAATCTATCGTCGAGTATTACCCCCTGGTATCTCGAGATAAACACAAAACATCATAACTTCTTATGAGTTCTTCATCAAGTACTACATTCTCACTGATTCCAATTTTTTATGGGCTCTCAGTTATTAAACACTCAAGGACATCGATAACTGAATCGAGTCCGCATCACGATTAAACAACTCTTAGTAATCTCCTTTGCTTACGAGTTCGTACTCGATCACGACATCCCTAGACTGCTCGGCTATGTCATTATCATGCCGATTTTAACTGTGCTACCTGGTCCTTCCCAGCGCAGAAATTTCGACAGTGAGCTAATCTTGTGTCGATCTTCCTCGTCATATCACTTCTCCTTGAACAGCAAACTTGATTTCGAGTTTCTGTCCTACCCGTGGTTCCAATAACCTTTCGCTTTCATCATTCCTTTGACTTGATGTCATCGTCGATCAATTACATCTTCTTGAAAACCTCTCGACAAAAATTGTCATGGTCATTGTCAACAGTTTGACTTCTTCCAAGTTGTGTGTCCAAATTCAGGATGAGAAATACCATCCTTGCCCCTCGATGAATTGTGTTACCATCGACAACATTCTTGCCTCCCCCCAACACAAACTTGTTCATGTTTTGTGTTATACCTTGAGATCCTTGCTATCCAGCATTTGTTCTTCTTTACTTTGGAGTATTACCATCTTTTATATCAAGAATGTCGTGAAAATTTCACCACCTCTTATGACATCTTGATACAGGTGATACTTCTTGCCACATCCATTCATTCCTTGGTCCCCGTGTTGTTCCTAACCGGAAAACCGACAATTGAACTATGGTGTGCGACTTCAAAACTTCTAGCAACCTTATTGCATTGAAGTTAATGGTCAACATTTCATTCTTAGACCATTGGTTATCGAATCGCCATTCTAACATTGTTTGTGCTACCTAAGTCCGTATTTCGGGTGCACCGTCAACCAATGTTCAATCGTGTATGTTTCCTCGAGCATACCTCATTATATCATTTGAACTGACAAAAGCTGTCTCCTTGTACACATAATTGTGGAAATCCATCTTTTGGAAATCTCAATGGAATGTCGCTGAGTCCATCAGCCACCTCCTAACCCTCTCCTAGGTTTAATGATGAACCCTTGTTCGGAACTCGCTTCCATAGTTCATCTCCCGAGAATCTTCGATGTCGTTTCGACAATTTGTGTTGCACCTTTCTTCTCAGGCATCCTGAATCTGAGTTATCCTAACACCGATCAGATCTGAATCTCGGTCAGATATGATGGTTGGAACATATTTCCAAGAGTTATAACGTTGGTCTTTATACAACCCGGTAAGGTGGTGTCTTTGCTTAGCACCCCGAGCCAGAGGACCTTTTGTTATAATTTCCTTTTTAGCAAGGTTAACCATTCTTCCATGAGGAAATTGAAAGACTTATTCTATATGTTGTTCCTGATGAATCCTTTTTGTATCCAAGTCCGACCTTTGCTTGAAGACCATGTCAATGCTATCTCGAAGCATGTCTGTGTTACTCCGATCTTCAATAAAAACAATTGCAGCACAATGCTACATGTTTCTTGCTCAATTATCCAAACACCGCTGTATGGGTAATGTCATGAAATTTCCCTCCCCTTACCTAAAGGATTTTCTACATTATATCCTGTCGTGGATATCATGTTCTGCTTGCCCTTGGGAAGGATATACCCCTGAAAGGCATGTTTAAACACATTTTCCTTTCCATTGTTCTGTTTAATTTGATAATCATATTTTCCTTTCCATTGTTTGGTTTAACCTTTCTTGTGGTCTATATGATCTAAGCAGTAATATTCTCCTGCTTATGTAAACACCTCGGTGTACAATTCTGTCAGCAAGCCCCTGTTACTATTGTTGATGACATTTCGGTAGCCACCGATGGATGAGAACCTTGCCTATTGGTCCGCCTCGTTAAACGAGCAGGAAAATGGTTCTCTTTGTCCCTCGCCCTTGGTACCAACGTTGTTGCCAACATAACTGACAGGCTACCCTCTGACATGTCTTGCTATCATGACCGTGTAAGATGCCAACGGCCTTCCTACTTTTAACCACATGGTGGGCCCATAACCCACAGTTCCACAGGATCGAAACCTGACTCTCCTATACACCCTGTTGTCGAAGTTATTCCTCGAGCTTGACTTCGTATGTGATTCACGGGCCACCTGCCTAGTGATCTATTCTGGTACCAGACGCAATACTTTCCCATTTGCTCTGAACCCCTATCACATTTCGTATCAGGCAACGAACGATTGTCTATGCGCTTGAAACTTCTATTTTTCACCTTCTTACTTGCTCGATAATGTCTTAAGTTTTAATTCGAGGGTTACCTCCCGCCACCCTCCCTGATGATATCTACTAGATAAGCAAACATTTTAGCGGCCCGTTTTTCCGTAATGCCCCCTTATCCTTCGTAAGTACGATGGAGTTCCCAAAAAAAAGATGCCAGCTTCATCATGATTACCTTAAGCAGGAAAAATGAAGGCATCAATATAATGGATCGACCACTTCGAGAAGAGCAACCCAGACTAAGAAGATTCGTTAGAATTTCGTAACCAAACCTTTCCCCCTTACTCCCCCTCTCAAATCTCGGGACGAGATTTCTTGTAGTCGAGGAGAATTGTGACGCCCGGATATTTAAGCTACAGTAATTCTTTGCTAATGATGCCACGTCACTTCGATTACTGTTCTAATCTCGCATTAGTTCGAAACCGATTCGAATTCAAATTTTAATTAAAGGCAAACAATAAAGTTGTTCAAATATTAAAACTAAAATGTTCGGAGTGAGCCAAATAATGCATAGGTAATTATGGCGGAGAAACTACACTTTTATAAAATGTTTGAATACTCTAAAATGATTTAAACCGTAGCAAAAACAATTATATAAATGCCTTTGGTATTTTATAAATTGCTAAACTATTTTAATTCGGGGTAAAAACTTTTCATGACAGTGGGTTATTCTGGAACATTACTTTAGGGGCTATTGTCATATTTTACTAAACTAAAATTAATGTGTAACTAAAAGAAAACAGAAACAAAAAAAAATTAAATAAAAAGAAAACAAAGATAAATAAAAGGAGCCCCCCCACTGGGCCCTGGCCCTACTTGGCCGAACGGCCTCGGCCCACCAGGCCACCACCTAGGCCGGCCCACCCCGCCGCCATAACCTCCCCCGCTCCTCCCACTCGCCCACCGACACCCACACTCCCCCACCCCCGAAATATCTCCCCCCTCTCCCCCGATTGGATCGGGATCGAGGGGGAACCGCTCACCGCCGCCGCCCGATGCCGTCTCGTCGCGACGCCGCACCGCCATCGCCGTCGCCGTTCACCGGAGGAGCCTCGCCGGAGCTCCTCCGCCTCGACTTCCCCGACTCCTCCCCAACCCTAACGTCGCCGACGCCGTCGACGCACGCCGCTGCGCCTCGTCATCACGTCGCCGTCGCCTTTGACCTCCTCCCCGCGCCCACTGCCCGTGCCCTACTCCTCCCCTGTGAGCTCCCCCTCCCTCCTCTCTCTGCCGTGGCCACGCCCTCTCCCCTCACGCTCAGCTCCATCCCGCGCTGCCCCGGGAGCCGCCTATGCCCGGCCACCATCGCCTCCGTCCCGCGGCGCCTGGCCGCACCCGCCAGGGCCGCAGTCGTCTGGGGCCGCCCACTGCTTCGCGCCTCCTTCTCGAACCCCCCCCCACCGTGCGCGCCCCTCCCTGGTCGCTCTCCTGTGCGCCGCCGCCACTCGTCGCCTAGTCGCGTGCCCCGCCGCCCCTGCACCACCTCCGGCCTCCTCCCGCACCGCCGCAACTGTGCTGCCCGCCTCGCCGTGGCCTCGCCATTGCTCGCATCCGGCGACCGGCGTTGCCGCGCCCATGGCGGGCGCCCCCCTGGCGACCTGGGGAGCGGGCTGGCGCTCGTCGCCCGTAACCGCTAACCCAGCGCCCGCTAGGCCTCTGTGCCACTGGACAGCGGGCCCCCCAGAACGATTTTAAATAAAAATAATAATAATAATGAATTAATAAAATAATTAATTAATTAATTAATTAAGTTAATTAATCATGTTTAATTAATCTAATTAACTAGTTAGTCTAATTAAACAGTAATTAGTTTAGCTAAACCCTAATTAACCTAATCAGAGTATGACAGGTGGGTCCCACTGGACCCACACGTCAGTTTGACCAGCCAACACCTCTGTTGACTGCTGACGTCATGCTGACGTCATGATGACGTCAGCACGCACTATTCTGGATAATGTTGAATTAAATTATTTAATTAAATTCTAAATATGATTTAAAACTTTAGAAAATCATATAAAATAAACCGTAGCTCAGATGAAAATACTTTGTACATGAAAGTTGCTCAGAACGACGAGACGAATCCGAATATGCAGGCCGTTCGTCCGCCACGCATCCCTAGCATAATGAACACGCAACTTTTCCCCTCCGATTCATCTGTCCGAAAACGCGAAACACCGGGGATATTTTTTCGGATGTTTCCCTCCTTCACCGGTATCACCTCATACCGCGTTAGAACACGTCTAGCTCTGCCTGTTGTC